>NC_092233.1:16446423-16458923 GCF_036320965.1 Panulirus ornatus | reverse complement strand
TATATATATATATATATATATATATATATATATATATAAACGTGGTTTGTGTGTGTGTGTGTGTGTGTGTCTCAGACCAGGTATTAATATCACTAGCATCAGAATGCTACCATATTTTTGTGGTCGTTTATAGCAGTCTGATATTACAAGCTTCATTAGTATCGGGGGAAAAAAATATTATATATATATATTTGTCGGGTACATTAGCGAGTGTGTTTGAATGGAGGTTTATGTTGTACACATGGAACTGTTGTGAAAACAATGGGAGTTATTTACCCTGATTATCAGCGTTCTGGAAAAATGGCGCGTCGCCCTACATTGTCGGGCGAGAGTAAAATGTTCGATGTTTACATCCAGACGGGTTTCTCTCTCTCTCTCTCTCTCTCTCTCTCTCTCTCTCTCTCTCTCTCTCTCTCTCTCTCTCTCTCTCTCTCTCTCTCTCTCTCTCTCTCTCTCCCCCGAGTGTGAATAGTAATGTGGTAGATGTTACTGTTATTATGTGGATCAGGGAGGAGGCCATCCCACACACACACACACACACACACACACACACACACACACACACACACACACACACACACACACAGAGCTCCTCCTGGGGGAGGATGGGGTGGGGGTGTGCAGTTCTTTTCCGGTTACAACAATGACGTCATAACAATGTAGGTAGACATTGATGGCCTTGACGGGTGCAGTGAGGGAGGTGGGTCGGTGGCGAGACGGGTGGGCAGGTGGGTTGATAGTGAGACGGGTGGGCAGGTGGGTTGATAGTGAGACGGGTGGGCAGGTGGGTTGATAGACGGATGGGCAGGTGGGTTGATAGTGAGACGGGTGGGCAGGTGGGTTAGTAGTGAGACGGGTGGGCAGGTGGGTTGGTAGTGAGACGGATGGGCAGGTGGGTTAGTAGTGAGACGGGTGGGCAGGTGGGTTGGTAGTGAGACGGGTGGGCAGGTGGGTTGGTGGTGAGACGGGTGGGCAGGTGGGTTGATAGTGAGACGGATGGGCAGGTGGGTTGATAGTGAGACGGATGGGCAGGTGGATTGGTGGTGAGACGGGTGGGCAGGTGGGTTGATAGTGAGACGGATGGGCAGGTGGGTTAGTAGTAGAGACGGGTGGGCAGGTGGTGTGTTGAGAGAGGGAAGCAGGTGGTGTGATGAGTGAGGGGAGGCAGGTGGTGTGGTAAATAAGGGAGGCAGTTGGTGTAGTGAGCGAGTGAGGCAGATGGTGCGGTGAGTGAAGGAGACAGGTGGTGGTATGGTGAGTGAGGAAGACAGGTGGTGTGATGAGGGAGGCAGGTGGTGTAGTGTAGTGGGGAGGACTAGTGGTGTGATGAGTGAGGAGGGAGACAGGTGGCGTGGCGTGGTGAGGAAGACGTGTGGTGTGGTGAGGGAGGCAGGTGTGGTGTGGTGAGCGTGTGTGTGTGTGTGTGTGTGTGTGTGTGGACACTGTGATGATAACCTGACTCATGTGGTTAAGGTATGCAGGGAGGCGAAGGAGGACATGTCATTGTAAGGTTAGTGGGGTAATTAGCGCCTCCCACCAGCTCCCCCTCCCCTCCCGTCCGTCCAGCTATATGGCTCTTGACACGAAGAGTGGCTCATGTGGGGGGGGGGGGGGAGTGGCTCGTGTGGGGTGGGGGGGAGTGGCTCATGTGGGGGGGGGAGTGGCTCATGTGTGGGGGTGGGCCCACCTCACCCCACCCATCCCGCAAGGTCACAGCTGGTGTGGCTGTAGGACACATGCTTTGACCCACACCATCTTAAGGTTGGACCTCTGTTCCCATCCTCATACCTCGTCTGGGGGGCTGTTGAGGTTACTACAGCTGCTGGGGGTGTCCACTTCCAGAAGCTGAGGATTTTTGTGGCTTCCCCATCTGCTGGGGACGTTCAGTCAGCTTTCTCAGCTGCTGGGGACGCTCACTGCTTCCCCAGCTGCTGGGGACGTTCAGTGCTTCCCCAGCTGCTGGGGACGCTCAGTGCTTCCCCAGCTGCTGGGGACGCTCACTGCTTCCCCAGCTGCTGGGGACGTTCAGTGCTTCTCCAGCTGCTGGGGACGCTCAGTGCTTCCCCAGCTGCTGGGGACGCTCACTGCTTCCCCAGCTGCTGGGGACGTTCAGTGCTTCCCCAGCTGCTGGGGACGTTCAGTGCTTCCCCAGCTGCTGGGGACGTTCAGTGCTTCCCCAGCTGCTGGGGACGTTCAGTGCTTCCCCAGCTGCTGGGGACGTTCAGTGCTTCCCCAGCTGCTGGGGACGCTCACTGCTTCCCCAGCTGCTGGGGACGTTCAGTACTTCCCCAGCTGCTGGGGACGTTCAGTGCTTCCCCAGCTGCTGGGGACGCTCACTGCTTCCCCAGCTGCTGGGGACGCTCACTGCTTCCCCAGCTGCTGGGGACGTTCAGTTAGCTTCCTCAGATGCTGGGGACGCTCACTGCTTCCCCAGCTGCTGGGGACGCTCACTGCTTCCTCAGCTGCTGGGGACGCTCAGTTAGCTTCCTCAGATGCTGGGGACGCTCACTGCTTCCCCAGCTGCTGGGGACGTTCAGTTAGCTTCCTCAGATGCTGGGGACGCTCACTGCTTCCTCAGCTGCTGGGGACGCTCACTGCTTCCCCAGCTGCTGGGGACGTTCAGTTAGCTTCCTCAGATGCTGGGGACGCTCACTGCTTCCCCAGCTGCTGGGGACGCTCAGTTAGCTTCCTCAGATGCTGGAGACGCTCACTGCTTCCCCAGCTGCTGGGGACGCTCAGTGCTTCCCCAGCTGCTGGGGACGCTCAGTGCTTCCCCAGCTGCTGGGGACGCTCAGTTAGCTTCCTCAGATGCTGGGGACGCTCACTGCTTCCCCAGCTGCTGGGGACGCTCAGTGCTTCCCCAGCTGCTGGGGACGCTCAGTGCTTCCCCAACTGCTGGGGACGCTCAGTGCTTCCCCAGCTGCTGGGGACGCTCACTGCTTCCTCAGCTGCTAGGGACGCTCACTGCTTCACCAGCTGCTGGGGACGCTCACTGCTTCCCCAGCTGCTGGGGGACTATTAACACATTCATTATGCCGCCGTCACTTAACTCCTGTCACGTGGGACGGTACCTTGCTTTTGCTGGTTGTTGTATCTTCGTTGTCATGATCCACTGCTGGTTGTTCTCTAGCTACATACATCGCTGGCGATGTTTGTTTGGCCGTGTCTGTGTGGTGACAGAGGCCAGGTGTGTGTGTGTGTGTGTGTAGTGGTGGCATGAGAGGTGTCGCCCCAAGGGAAGCCAGTCTCCCCCCGCCTGACGTCTAAATATATTCCGAGCGAGTTCTTCTCCAGCTGTGTGTTGGAGCTTGGGTCACGAGGTAGCGAGGACAGCCTCCACAACCATGGAGGGTAGAGAGGACAGCGCTCACCACCGTGGAGGGTAGCGAGGACAGCCCGCACCACCGTGGAGGGTAGTGAGGACAGCCCTCACCACCGTGGAGGGTAGTGAGGACAGCCCTCACCACCGTGGAGGGTAGCGAGGACAGCCCTCACCACCGTGGAGGGTAGCGAGGACAGCCCTCACCACCGTGGAGGGTTGCGAGGACAGCGCTCACCACCGTGGAGGGTAGCGAGGACAGCCCGCACCACCGTGGAGGGTAGTGAGGACAGCCCTCACCACCGTGGAGGGTAGTGAGGACAGCCCTCACCACCGTGGAGGGTAGCGAGGACAGCCCTCACCACCGTGGAGGGTAGCGAGGACAGCCCTCACCACCGTGGAGGGTAGCGAGGACAGCCCTCACCTCCGTGGAGGGTAGCGAGGACAGCCCTCACCACCGTGGAGGGTAGCGAGGACAGCCCTCCACCATGGAATGTAGCGAGAACAGCCCTCACCACCGTGGAGAGTAGCGAGGACAGCCCTCACCACCGTGGAGGGTAGCGAGGACAGCCCTCACGACCGTGGAGGGTTGCGAGGACAGCGCTCACCACCGTGGAGGGTGGCGAGGACAGCCCTCACCACCGTGGAGGGTTGCGAGGACAGCCCTCACCACCGTGGAGGGTAGCGAGGACAGCCCTCACCACCGTGGAGGGTAGCGAGGACAGCCCTCACCACCGTGGAGAGTAGCGAGGACAGCCCTCACCACCGTGGAGGGTAGCGAGGACAGCCCTCCACTATGGAATGTAGCGAGGACAGCCCTCACAACCAGGGAGGCCAATTAAAGCTCATTTGACCAAATTACACATGAGTTGTAGATTAGGTCGGTTTTGCTTTGTAAGGACGTGATACACACGCGTAAGACTGCTGGTTCTCGGGTGAACGTTGATAGATCCCACTATTATCCACTAATGTGTGGGATTACCGTCTGTGTGTCAGGTGAGGAGACCTGTTGTTACCTCTTGACTGTTTCCCCTGTTGACTTCCGTTATGTGTATGTTTTGTACCTGTACGGGACGGAACCCCCCAGCCTCACCTGACCTCACTGTACCCTCCTGTAGCCTCACCTGACCTCACTGTACCCTCCTGTAGCCTTACTTGACCTCACTGTACCCTCCTGTAGCCTTACCTGACCTCTGTACCCACCTGTAGCCTTACCTGACCTCACTGTATCCACCTGTAGCCTTACTTGACCTCACTGTTTCCACCTGTAGACTTACTTGACCTCACTGTATCCACCTGTAGCCTTACTTGACGTCACTGTACCTTCCTGTAGCCTTACCTGACCTCACTCTACCCACCTGTAGCCTTACCTTACCTCACTGTACCCTCCTGTAGCCTTACCTGACCTCACTGTACCCTCCTGTAGCCTTACCTGACCTCACTCTACCCACCTGTAGCCTTACCTGACCTCACTGTACCCTCCTGTAGCCTTACCTGACCTCTGTATCCTCCTGTAGCCTTACCTGATCTCACTGTACCCACCTGTAGCCCTACCTGACCTCACTCTACCCACCTGTATCCTTACCTGACCTCACTGTACCCTCCTGTAGCCTTACCTGACCTCACTCTACGCACCTGTAGCCTTACCTGACCACACTGTACCCACCTGTAGCCTTACCTGACCTCACTGTACCCACCTGCAGCGTTACCAACCCCTCACTACACCCGCTTGCAACGTCACCAACCCCCCAGTTACAGCCACCTGTCGCAGCAGTGGCCTGGGAAGCCTCCGTCGTATCCCACCACCTGTACCATTTTGTGACGTCGCCTGGTGTGCACCGTCACCAGCTGTGTTACGCTACCGTCACCATCTGCACTGCGGTCTACCCTCCCCCGTTACAATAGTCGTTACGTGATTTCCCCCCCCCCCCCCAAGTCGGCCAGAGCTGCTGGCCAGGAAATCGTCCGGGGGGGAGGAAGGGGGGGAGAATCTTGCATTTTACCTCACTGGTCTCCTCCTCCCTCACCCACGGCTTCGTAAGGAAGGAGAAATAGCTGCCTTCCCTCCCTCCCTCACCTCACCTCCCTCACCTCCCTCCATGCATTCGATCGTTGAAGTAAGAATTACTGCACTGTTAAATGCAGATGGAGAATAAAGGTGACATGGGTCTTTGACCGCTGTTTTAAAGTTTTGGGGGGTTATAGATGCTCAAAGCTTTTTTGAGTGACGATCAAGTGTTTTGAAGTAAATGCTTTCTGGAGGGGAGTTGGTTGTAAGTTTCGCACAACATCCCCTCCCCACCAACCATCACCCCACCCTCCCCACCATCACCCCACCATCACCCCACCCTCTCCCTACTATCACCCCACCATCACCCCACTCTCCCCACCATCACCCCACCATCACCCCACTCTCCCCACCATCACCCCACCATCACCCCACCCTCCCCACCATCACCCCACCATCACCCCACCCTCCCCACCATCACCCCCACCATCACCCCACCCTCCCCACCATCACCCCACCCTCTCCCCACCATCACCCCACCCTCCGTCCGTTTGAATTAAGTCGGAGTACACACGGCCGTATGGATGGTTAAGTGCTGTGCTGTACTCCATCATGGGTATATGATCACTCCCTCATTAGCTACATATAGTGACGAGCCACGGCCGTGATGATGGCTCGACCTTTGACCCGACCCTGAGCGATGGGGGGAGTGGGTGGGTGGAGGTCATGCCAACGTACTACCCAAGAGACGTTCTCGAAGGGTTAAAAGTCCTCCCGCCACGGCTACTTAACTGACGTGCTCCTCTGGGCTTCGAAGTGACGCGCGCCCCTCTCCCTCCTCATCATGATGTGTCCCCGATGTTGAAGTGTAAAGTAGTAAATGATGAGCAAGGTGCCACGAGGATGTTAAGTATAAGTAGATGTACTCCTGCGTGCCACAAGGATGTTAAGTATAAGTAGATTTACTCCCGGGTGCCACAAGGATCTTAAGTATAAGTAGATGTGCTCCCGTGTGGTACATGGATGTTAAATATAAGTAGCTGTACTCCAGCGCGGTCCGTGGATGTTAAGTATAAGTAGCTGTATTCCCACGTGATGCAAGGACGTTAAGTATAAGTAGCTTTACCCTCACGTGGTACGGGGATGTTAAGTATTAGTAGCTTTACTCCCGCGTGCTACGAGAATGCTAAGTATAAGTAGCTGTACTACAGCATGGTACGAGGATATTAAGTACTTGCACTACACGTGGATAGGAAGAATAAGCATGTTGCGAGGAGAATCTTAAGTATAAGTAGCTTAAGTGTGCACCCGCATGGATGGACAAACAAGTGAGAGTTGCCTCGAATGCCATTTATGTAATTCATGATTCTAATTGTAATTGATAATTGGTGATATTAAGCTAGGGTGACGTTACGTGGGGAGCAGTACCCCCGCTTGCATGTCATGTGTGAAAAGAATATGTGTTCCCGTCTGTATGTAGATTATGATCAGTGAGTAGCAACTGTACATTTTGTAATAGTATTGTACCTGCGTTGATACAGCAAGGCAACTGTAGTTCCGCGTCGATATAGGGCGGTAACTGTACTAGCGCGTGGATATAGGACGGTAACTGTACTCCCGCGTGGATATTAGGGCGGTCACTGTACTCCCGGGTGGATATAGGGCGGTAACTGTACTCCTGCGTGGATATAGGGCGGTAACTGTACTCCTGCGTGGATATAGGGCGGTAACTGTACTCCCGCGTGGATATAGGGCGGTAACTGTACTCCTGCGTCGATATAGGACGGTTACTGTACTCCCGCGTTGATATAGGACGGTAACTGTACTCCCGCGTGGATATCGGACGGTAACTGTACTCCCGCGTTGATATAGGGCGGTAACTGTACTCCCGCGTCGATATAGGGCGGTAACTGTACTCCCGCGTTGATATAGGACGGTAACTGTACTCCCGCGTTGATATAGGACGGTAACTGTACTCCCGCGTTGATATAGGACGGTAACTGTACTCCTGGGTGGATATAGGACGGTCACTGTACTCCCGCGTGGATATAGGGCGGTAACTGTACTCCCGCGTTGATATAGGACGGTCACTGTACTCCCGCGTGGATATAGGACGGTAACTGTACTCCCGCGTCGATATAGGACGGTAACTGTACTCCCGCGTGGATATAGGACGGTAACTGTACTCCCGCGTTGATATAGGACGGTCACTGTACTCCCGCGTGGATATAGGGCGGTCACTGTACTCCCGCGTGGATATAGGGCGGTCACTGTACTCCCGCGTGGATATAGGGAGATATTGTACTCACTGCATTGATATAGGACGGTAAATGTACTCCCACGGTGATAAAGGGAGATAGCAGTAATCTGGCGTTGTTATTAGGAAGTTGACTGTACCCCCGCGTGGATATTGGCGCATGCGTTAACTCTTGACAGGAGCCGAGTGGAAAGCGGTCCGACTTGAAACTCCTCCCGGCTAACTTTAAGACTTGACCCGGTTGCCCTACGCCGCAACGTTGGTTCACTTTCCCTCTTGTGTTGGTAAGACTTTGGTTTTTGTTTTTTGTTTTTGTACCCGAGAGCTGGCTGCTTGTGTGCCCCCCCACCACTAGCTGGACCACGCAATACTCGGCGAGGTGCTGCGTCAGTCACATGATTACTGTGTGGCGGTTGGTAACTCAAGGGTAGGCCGTTTTGATAACTGTTTCTTTCCCTATAGAGGTTTTCCACTTTCTCCAAAATTCGTAAATTCTTTCCCGTCTCATTTTTTTTTCCTATTCCTTAACTTCTCTACATTTTACTTAAGGACCGGCCTTGACGTGGACTTTTGTCCGTAACTGGAGCCTCCAACTTAAAAAAGAAAATCTGTGTTGATGAGAGCCGTAATTGTACTCTTGTGCTGATATAGGCGGTAGCTGTATTACAGCGTGGATATGGGGCAGTAACTGCCCTCCTGCGTGGATATAGGACGGTAACTGTGCTCTCGTTTAGATATTGGAAGGTAACTGTATTTCCGCGTTGATATAGCGGGGTAACTGTACTCCCGGGGGGTAGATGTAGGTGGGTTACTGTACTGTCGCGTTGATATAGGAAGATAAACTCACTCTTGCGTGGACATAGACTGGTAATTGTACTCCCGCGTGAATATAGTAAGTGTACTTACTCTTGCGTGGATATAGGCCGGTAACTGTACTCCCGCGTGGATATAGGGCGGTAACTGTACTCCCGCGTGGATATAGGGACGGTAGACTGTACTCCTGCGTGGGTATAGGACGGTAACTGTACTCCCGCGTTGATATAGGACGGTAACTGTACTCCCACGTGGGTATAGGGCGGTAACTGAACTCCCGTGTTGATATAGGACGGTAACTGTACTCCTGCGTGGATATAGGACGGTAACTGTACTCCTGCGTGGGTATAGGACGGTAACTGTACTCCCGCGTTGATATAGGACGGTAACTGTACTCCCACGTGGGTATAGGGCGGTAACTGTACTCCTGCGTGGGTATAGGACGGTAACTGTACACCCGCGTGGATATAGGACGGTAACTGTACTCCTGCGTGGATATAGGGCGGTAACTGTACTCCCGCGTGGATATAGGGCAGTGACTGTACTCCTGCGTGGATATAGGGCGGTAACTGTACTCCCGCGTGGATATAGGGCAGTAACTGTACTCCTGCGTAGATATAGGGCGGTAACTGTACTCCCGCGTGGATATAGGACGGTGACTTTACTCCTTCTTGGATATAGGGCAGTAACTGTACTCCTGCGTGGATATAGGGCGGTAACTGTACTCCCGCGTGGATATAGGGCAGTAACTGTACTCCTGCGTAGATATAGGGCGGTAACTGTACTCCCGCGTGGATATAGGACGGTGACTTTACTCCTTCTTGGATATAGGGCAGTAACTGTACTCCTGCGTGGATATAGGGCAGTGACTGTACTCTTGCGTGAATATAGGTGGGCAACTGTGCTCCCGCGTGGGTATAGAGAGGTAACTATACACCCACTTGAATGTTTTCCGAGGCAGTGACCCGGAGCGGGTCTGGAGGGTGTTGATGGTGGAGTAATGCTATTTACAATTTTACTTTCCCTTATATGTATCAAGCGGCAAGACGAAGGTCGCCGTATGGAGTTGGCCTCCCGAGCAGTCGATGGAGAAGCGGAATGTATGGTTCCAAGTTGGAGGAGAAACAGAATGTATGGTCTCAAGTAGAGAAGAAACAGAATCTATGGTCCCAAGGGAGAGGAGAAACAATATATGATCCCAAGTCAGAGGAGAAACAGAATGAATGGTCCCAAGTAGAGAGAAGAAACAGAATGTATGGTCCCAAGTAGAGAGAAGAAACAGAATGTATGGTCCCAAGTAGAGAGAAGAAACAGAATGTATGGTCTCAAATAGAGAAGAAACAGAATGTATGGTCTCAAGTAGAGAAGAAACAGAATCTATGGTCCCAAGTAGAGAGAAGAAACAGAATGTATGGTCTCAAGTAGAGAGAAGAAACAGAATGTATGGTCCCAAGTAGAGAGAAGAAACAGAATGTATGGTCTCAAGTAGAGAAGAAACAGAATCTATGGTCCCAAGTTAGAGGAGAAATAATGTATGGTCCCAAGTTGGAGGAGAAACAGTATATGATCCTAAGTCAGAGGAGAAACAATATATGGTCCGAAGTTAGAGGAGAAACATAATGTATGGTCCCAAGGTAGAGAAGGAGCAACAGAATGCATGGTCCCAAGTTAGAGAATGATCCTAAGTCAGAGGAGAAACAATATATGGTCCGAAGTTAGAGGAGAAACATAATGTATGGTCCCAAGGTAGAGAAGGAGCAACAGAATGCATGGTCCCAAGTTAGAGAAGAGGAGAACGAATTTATGGTCCGAAGGAATGGAAGGAGAAACGGTTTTTAGTTCCAGGGAAGAGAAGTGGTTTGTGTGTCCAAGGGAACAAAGACGCAGAAGATATGGCATGAAGGATGGGAAACGTTTTTAATTTCAGTATATACCGGAAGGAAATCAATTTTTTAAACAAGATATATTTTGAATAAGTTTCATTGTTAATATAAGGATTTTATAAAGTTTTTAAAAATCCGTTCTAATATTTTGAATACTTTTCATTGTTGATAGAAGGATTTTATTATTATAAGTTTTTAAAAATCCGTTCTAATATTTTGAATACTTTTCATTGTTGATAGAAGGATTTTATTATTATAAGTTTTTAAAAATCCGTTCTAATATTTTGAATACTTTTCATTGTTAATAGAAGGATTTTATTATTATAAGTTTTTAAAAATCCGTTCTAATATTTTGAATACTTTTCATTGTTGATAGAAGGATTTTATTATTATAAGTTTTTAAAAAATCCTTTCTGACATTTTTTTCCTATTTTCTAAACTCTTTTACAATTGTAGACATTTTGTCAAAGAACAGAAAATCCGCCGCGGACGACCTTTTGTTGTCGGCGCGGCTCTGATCATTCTAAATAATCCGCCAGTCAAGGTTGAGAGAGAGAGAGAGAGAGAGAGAGAGAGAGAGAGAGAGAGAGAGAGAGAGAGAGAGGCAGAAATCTGTGGTCCCTCAGAAAGCATAAAGGAAGCCCAAGTTAACGGTGTCAAGGGAAGCGACGAAGAAACCTGAGCGTTGGGGTAATGTTGGTTGTGGTGTGGTTGTCAAGTGGCTCTGGGTCATAATGTGCTCCTTATGGGTATTTCCTGTTTATTGATTTATTTAGCAATGGCTGATAAATGGTGTAGAGTGACAGATGATAATGATGATGATGTGAAAGTTTGGTTTCCTGCTATGTTGGGTAGTGGGGGGTACTTAGGATTAGCGGTGGATTGGTATGGCAGTAAGATGTGTTGAGAGAGGGAGGGATGGATGGAGGAGGGGAGGAGCAACGGTTGGCGGCGACTCTGGGTCCTGTGGAATGTCGGGTTGCATGTCGTGCACCTCGGCGTTCCAACACGTGCCGCTCTGTGAACTATTTAATGTGTGCAGGAGGAGTCTGCTGCTCACGGCCAAGCCCTCCGACTCATAGGGGATATTAACCATAGGACGCCTCTTGGGAATTTTTTGCCTTTTTGAAATTTTTGACGCTGTTGTAAATGGCATATATATATATATATATATATATATATATATATATATATATATATATATGCGCACTCGCTGTCGCATGTGGTACGTGTATGCATATCGGACCAATATCAAGA
This sequence comes from Panulirus ornatus, assembly GCF_036320965.1. Lineage (NCBI taxonomy): Eukaryota > Metazoa > Arthropoda > Malacostraca > Decapoda > Palinuridae > Panulirus > Panulirus ornatus. The sequence continues at coordinate 16,447,386 of NC_092233.1, read as the reverse complement.
AGCAAACACGCAGATTCCAGCGCTGTCGTGCTAATTATATCCTGGGGAACATAAAAATGCAGACGATACATAGACACCGTGTTAGATATGCTCCCGGTATTTGTATAGGATTACGCGGAATTTTAAGAGTATTGCAACCCATGTATTCGAAAAGAATTACGTATCTTATATGGTGTTTGAAATATTATGACTAGACGTTTTGTAAGGGTAAGAGGAAGTGAGAATTTCTGGTAGTAGACTATAATGACATAACCCCCAGGCGAAACTCGGGGCCTCCCCCTATCTCTCGCCTTGGCTTCCGAACCCAACCAAGCGGCGACAGGAAAAGTCCAACACTAGGCAAGTGGAGTAAAAAATTGTTCAGACCATTCTTTTGGCCCTTCATTTTCGCTCATGACTGGCTTCTTTCATCATAAATGGCGGAGCATGTCGAGTGTCCGTCAGCCGCGTGTTGACGAGGCTATAGATGGCGCTGGTGACGCCCAGGACGGCTTGGGGGGGAACGCACAGCTTTTGTTTTTCATGTTCTGCGGTCGGATATTCTTTTATTTGTGCGGCTCCCTGCGCTGATATTGAATCATTAAACAGGATTGGATTAACCTGACAGAGGCTGTTTTTTTACTGGTGTATCACAGTTAGGCTATATAAAGAGGTGGAGGATCATAAACGGAGCGAGAGTGAATGGTCTTTTTGGTTGACGCTGTGTCGTGTGGGTTCACAGAATGTAGAGTTTGACGTTAGTCGACGAAATTAATATGAATGAGCTGTGTTCTCTATACTTATTATTATTTTATAGTTTTACCTGTTAGTGGAGCGTATTATCCACCTGACGTAGGTATGTGAGATTGATGGGGCATTCGGTAGGACTTCAGAATGCCGGTAAATGCCACGAGACGCTCTGGGAAAGCAGGAAGGCTTCGGACAGGAGGTCTAACAAGTCGTTGGTTCATCTTGTCTAAATAT
>NC_092233.1:16441423-16443923 GCF_036320965.1 Panulirus ornatus | reverse complement strand
CTTTTCCTAGCGCTACCCCGCACACATGAGGGGGAAGGGGGATGGTATTCCATGTGTGGTGGGGTGGCGATGGGAATGAATAAAGGCAGACAGTGGGAATTGTGTGCATGGGTATATATGTATGTGTCTGTGTGTGTATATACATGTGTACATTGAGATGTATTGGTATGGATATTTGCGTGTGTGGACGTGTATGTATATACATGTGTATGGGGGTGGGTTGGGCCATTTCTTTCGTCTGTTTCCTTGCGCTACCTCGCAAACGCGGGAGACAGCGACAAAGCAAAATAATAATATATATATATATATATATATATATATATATATATATATATATATATATATATATATATATATATATATATATATATATCCCTGGGGATAGGGGAGAAAGAATACTTCTCACGTAATCCCTGCGTGTCGTAGAAGGCGACTAAAAGGGAAGGGAGCGGGGGGCTGGAAATCCTCCCCTCTCGTTTTTTAATTTTCCATAAGAAGGAACGGAGAAGGGGGCCAGGTGAGGATATTCCCTCAAAGGCTCAGTCCTCTGTTCTTAACGCTACCTCGCTAACGCGGGAAATGGCGAATAGTATGAAAAAAAAAAAAAAAATATATATATATATATATATATATATATATATATATATATATATATATATATATATATAATATAAAACTATCTATTACTATAATTGAAAATAATTTTCATTAACAATTTTGTGTAAAAATCGAGTGGGTCACAGTTTTGCATGTAAACATACAGCCAAACCTCTCCAACATTAAAAGTATATTTCAACACAATACGAGGACTTTTTTACACACGAAGCTCTCTGTTCTTTTAACATTTTCATGTTATAGATAATGAACAAAATTAACATTTAAAAACGAAGATTCTATTTCGAGACTCACTCTGGTTATTTCAATGATTAATTCAACAGGCATTCACTAATGCAATATATATATATATATATATATATATATATATATATATATATATATATATATATATATAAAAGGGAAGGGAGCGGGGGCTAGAAATCCTCCTCCCTCGTTTTTAATTTTCCAAAAGAAGGAACAGAGAAGGGGGCAAAGTGAGGATATTCCCTCAAAGGCTCAGTCATTTGTTCTTAACGCTACCTCGCCAACGCGGGAAATGACGAATAGCAATATATATATATATATATATGAGTTAAGCCCAGACCTCCCATTGATACCAAGAATCTTTTAGTTCTCCCTTTTAATAATATTTTTTCTTTAATGTAAATATTGCCTTCTGCAACAATAATACTATAAAGAATATCTTAATCACGAACTCACTAGAAAATTCTCCTGGGGGCATATATAAAGTGCCATGTAGAAATTGTGATAAGTTTTATGAAAATTTTATGTTGGGCAGACTGGTAAGGATTTTTCTGTTAGACTTAAGCAACATAAAGTATAAGAACGGGACAAGAATCAAATGCCTTGTTTAATCACGTTGAAAACTATGATCATTGTATTGACTGGAGTAATGCCATCTCAGTTATTAACTCTTAACTCCAGTACGACGAGAAATATCATTGAATCTTCTGTTATTGAATACACAAAAAATTATAATCTTAATATTAGAGAAGCTCTATACAAATTGGATAACTTTGTTGATAAAATTTGTAATACTTCACCTTATCCACATAATAAGTTTATATATATATAATATATATATATATATATATATATATATATATATATATATATATATATATATATATATATATATTATCCCTGGGATAGGAGAGAAAATACTTCCCATGTATTCCCTGCGTGTCTAGAAGGCGACTGAAAGGGAAGGGAGCAGGTGGCTGGGAATCCTTCCCTCTCTTTTTTTTTTTTCTAATTTTCCAAAATAAGGAATAGAGAACGGGGCCAAGTGAGGATATTCCCTCAAAGGCCCAGTCCTGTGCTCTTAACGCTACCTGTTGATGGACTCATAGGAATATCTTGATCACGCGCAAAATTTGGATCCTTTCCAATATATATATATATATATATATATATATATATATATATCCCTGGGGATAGGGGAGAAAGAATACTTCCCACGTATTCCCTGCGTGTCGTAGAGGGCGACTAAAAGGGGTGGGAGCGGGGGGCTGGAAATCCCCCCTCTCGTTTTTTTTTTTTTTTTTTAATTTTCCAAAAGAAGGCACAGAGAAAGGGGATAGGTGAGGATGTTCCCTCAGGGGCCCGGTCCTCTGTTCTTAACGCTACCTCGCTGGCGCGGGAAATGGCGAATAGTTTAAAAGAAAAGGATGTAAGGCATGTGTACGTGTAGGAAGAGAGGAAAGTGATTGGTTCTCAGTGAATGTAGGTTTGCGGCAGGGGTGTGTGATGTCTCCATGGTTGTTTAATTTGTTTATGGATGGGGTTGTAAGGGAGGTAAATGCAAGAGTCCTGGAAAGAGGGGCAAGTATGAAGTCTGTTGGGGATGAGAGAGCTTGGGAAGTGAGTCAGTTGTTGTTCG
>NC_092233.1:16423923-16436423 GCF_036320965.1 Panulirus ornatus | reverse complement strand
AGGAGTGTGTGCTGAAATGGTTTGGACATAATGAGAGGAGAGGATATGAGGGTATATGTGACTGAAGTGGAAGGGAGACGAAGACGAAGGAGGAAGACACCAGATTGGAGATGGAAGGATGGAGTGAAAGATGCTTAGAAGGCTTGGCTCCTGAACATGCAGGAGGGTGGGAGGCGTGCGAGGGTTAGAGGAGCTTGTAACGATGTGGGTTACAAGGGACCGCATGCTATCTGTGGTTACAACCAGGGCGTATGAAGCGGTCGGGGGCTAAACATGTGGGACCCTGGCTGTGGCTCTTGTTTGGGTGCATTATACGAAACAGTGAGAGCGTGGATGTGAGCCAATGAGGCCAGTTCTTCTTTCGGTTTTGACGCTACTTTGTTAAAGCGGGAAATGGCGAATGCCCACACACACACACACACACACACACACACACACACACACACACATATATATATATATATATATATATATATATATATATATATATATATATATATATATATATATATATATATTATGAATTTTGAGCTGTGGTTGATTGGTTAAGTTCAAGTAAAGAGTAGAGATTTCTAGTCTTGATTTCATCCCACACACTGGAGAGGGCAGCCTCGTCTTGTGTGTCCTGCCTCGCCCCAGGTGCTCAGCCTCGCCCCGTGTGCCTTGCCTCTCCCCGTGTGCCTTGCCTCGCCCCGTGTGCCCTGCCTCGCCCCTTGTACCCTGCTGGCCCTAGGGGGGCGCGGCCCTCATCCATTGTGACCAGTAGTGGAAGGGTTGGGGAAGGTGTGGTGATAGGGTGTACATAGCAAGTGTTTGTTGGGGTGTGTGGGTGTGTGGGTGGCTGAAGGTGGTCGCGTGCTGTAGTAAGTCATGAGGAACTGCTCGCTGCCCTTGAGTTCTGATTGATCATTAGGATGCATTCAGCATGTGAGAGCCGAGCAAAGGACTCGAATGTGTGTAGCTCAAGAAAAAGAGAAGGTTAAGAGGCGATTTGATACAAGTAATCAAAATGATCAAAGGCTCACATCATCCGGATCTAACAAGGTACTGAGGACTTGTGTCGTCTGGTTTCAGTCGTAGTAATGGATACAAACTGGTGGACAGAGACGTTTTACGTCGAATGAGGGGAAGTGCTTTTTTTCTTCAACAGGATTGTTAACACGTGGAATGATTTACCAGTTACGAGTGGTTGAAGGCCGTACTGGAGACACGTATGAGAATATACTTGATCAAAATTTAGCCACAAGTCCACGACTCACATTATCTGCGCCTCCTTGGTCATACTGACTGACTCACATTATCTGCGCCTCCTTGGTCATACTGACTTACATTATCTGCGCCTCCTTGGTCATACTGACTCACATTATCTGCGCCTCCTTGGTCATACTGACTCACATTATCTGCGCCTCCTTGGTCATACTGACTTACATTATCTGCGCCTCCTTGGTCATACTGACTCACATTATCTGCGCCTCCTTGGTCATACTGACAGTTTGCAGGTGTTTCCCTGAACCATCTGTGTGTGTCTTCCTACCTTGACCACACTGATGTCTTCCTACCTTGACCACACTGATGTCTTCCTACCTTGACCACACTGATGTCTTCCTACCTTGACCACACTGATGTCTTCCTACCTTGACCACACTGATGTCTTCCTACCTTGACCACACTGATGTCTTCCTACCTTGACCACACTGATGTCTTCCTACCTTGACCACACTGATGTCTTCCTGCCTTGACCACACTGATGTCTTCCTACCTTGACCACACTGATGTCTTCCTACCTTGACCACACTGATGTCTTCCTACCTTGACCACACTGATGTCTTCCCGCCTTGACCACACCGATGTCTTCCTACCTTGACCACACTGATGTCTTCCCGCCTTGACCACACTGATGTCTTCCAACCTTGACCACACTGATGTGTGAGTGTCTGATGTCTTCCACCATCACAAACAGCCTCGAAGGGACCCAAATGGTCCACTGCTGTGTGAATTACTTTGCATTATGGTTATGATAACCAGTCAGATATTTTATCTTACTGTTGTTATGAATCGAATTATTACGGATATTACTATTTTGAATAATTGCTATTTTGATATATAGTTTTAGCATTTGGCTCAATAGTAATGATAACAGCAACAACAATGATAGTAATGATAATGGTAATGATAATGATAATGATTATACTACTACTACTTCTACCACCACAGTTACTACCACGATTTATTATAAAAGTAAATATTATTATTATTATTATTATTATTATTATTATTATTATTATTATTATTATTATTATTATTATTATTATTATTTTTATTATTATTACAGTGGGAAAATCGTCTGAACATTAAGTTGTGGAGCGGATGCAAGCTCTTATCTTGTATATACTTTTGCATGATGTTAAGTGTTGGCTCATGTGAGGCTTGATGATGTGTGGAGTGCATGCGAAGTTGGTTGGTGTTGGCCAGGTTCATTGTCCACAACCTCACCTTCCATGTTAATGTCTGAAAAAACATAGCCTCTTCAGAGGACAGTACATGTACTTTGTGATGGACGTGTATATATATATATATATATATATATATATATATATATATATTGTCTGGCTTTTGCTTTCGCCTCAAAGTTTGCCTGTGGACATTGAAGTAAAGACAGTGGGATATGGTAAGAAGATACACTCACTGGTCAGTAACTTGTGGTGAAGGTTTCGTGGGGAGGGAGGGTGAGGGTTCCTCTACCCCCACAATACCCCGGGCTGGGCCCAGGCTGCTGGATTGTGGTCGTTGGTCCACCAAGCTGTTGGAAGCCTCAACACAGCCCTCAGGCCCCCCCCACACACACAACCTGGCTGGTCTGGTGCACTGTGTAGGTACTTGTCCAGTGCACTCTTGACCTTCTCTACCGTGCGTGGATAAAGAATATGTTAGATATTTAGTAACGTATACAGGAGGATAATGTCAGCCCCGAACCACACTGCGGAAGTGGTTTTGAGGTTGTCTTATTAATGTAGAATTCAGAGGCCATACAGTAAAGAACACGAGATGTGGCATATAACGCTACCTCGCTAACGCGGGAAATGGCGAATAGTATGGAAAAAAAAAAAAAAAAATATATATATATATATATATATATATATATATATATATATATATATATAATGTGTGTGTGTGTGTGTGTGACAGTATAAGTAGACCATATATTTTTTTCGACTCTGTCCGATATCGTGGCTGTTAAGATACGAGAGATAAGAAACAGAGCGATAAGATGGGTTTTAAAGGGGCACGAAGGATGTGAAGATAAGATTGCACACGTCACATGGACACTGCGCCTCTTGACTGGCCTGCTACTGCTGCTGCGCCTCCTGCTGCAGGAAGCTGTTCTTCTGTGCCTAGTTGTTGTTGGCTGTGAACACGGGATGATGGGCTCTCCAGTCCTTGGAGCTGTGGAGAAAATGTAAAGTGTTACGTCATGCGAAAGAGTTGCAGCTGACGTGATTATATTTCTGCTCTTGAATAGAACGGATTTCAGGATCATGTGGGAAGGTGCGCGTCATTCATCGTGGTAGATTACTAAGCTTTTATGTTGGATGGTTGGTTGCTGCCTCTGTGTGTGTGTGTGTGTGTGTGTGTGTGTGTGTGTGTCCCACCTCATCACGCACCACGTCTTTCTTCTTTTCAAGTAGAGGTAAACATGAGAGGCTTCCTAGTGTACTGACTGCCTGTGCTTACCCTAACGACAGAACCATCTGCCACACGATACTGAACGATCCTCATCTACCACACACAACACACGCACACACACACACACACACACACACACACACACACGCCACTCACAACAACCCATCTTCCACACGATACTTAACAACCACCATCTACCACACAAAGTCACATCCACCACCTATTACACAACACTCACAACCACCAGCTACCACACAACACTTACGGCAACCGTCTACCACACACGCTACTCACAACCACCAACTGTCACACAACACTCAGCTACCACCTACCACACATCACTCAGCTACCACCTACCACACATCACTCATCTACCACCTACCACACAACACTCAGCTGCCATCTACCACACATCACTCATCTACCACCTACCACACAACACTCAGCTACCACCTACCACACAACACTCAGCTACCATCTACCACACATCACTCATCTACCACCTACCACACAACACTCAGCTACCACCTACCACACAACACTCAGCTACCATCTACCACACATCACTCATCTACCACCTACCACACATCACTCATCTACCACCTACCACTCATCTACAACCTACCACACAACACTCAGCTACCACCTACCACACAACACTCAGCTACCATCTACCACACAACACTCAGCTACCACCTACCACACATCACTCATCTTCCACCTACCACACAACACTCAGCTACCACCTACCACACATCACTCATCTACCACCTACCACACAACACTCAGCTACCACCTACCACACAACACTCATCTACCACAGAACACACAGCAACCATCTACCACACACCACTCACAACCACCACCTACCACACAACACCAAAGATCCTATAACAAAGATGTTTAAGACTTTGAAATTCAGCGTACCTGCTGGCCTCACTAGTGCACTCTGGTGGTTGTAATAATCATCGGTGACGTCAAAGGGGCGCCTGACCAATCATAGGCTTTGCTTTTGTCACTTACTATCCGAAACCTTCGTTATTCTACTCATTGGGATGACCAAATTCGAGAGAGTGTGCCTCCCGGCTAATCATCAGTGTATTATGAAATGTATTTGATGTTATTGGCATGTGGCGTGCTGCCCAAGTGTATATCTTTTTAACGAAATGCACAAAATTCGACATTATAAGCATAAGCTGGAGACCGAGAGATCGCTGTGGGACGTCTCGAACACAATCGAATGCCAGACAGTCGTCCTGGCGCCTTCTAGAACAGTACGTACGTGTACGGTGGCGGCGATGTTTGAGGTGTTCCTTTGTGGCGAGCCAGTAAACATAAAGACCCAACCATGCCTTCGTGTTCATCATATTCTCCCACAAACAGTGGCAGGTATGACGGAAGCAAGTACACAGAGGTTGGCTGTGCAGTAGTAGATGGCTGTGATGAAGCATTAGAATTCACAAACAGTGGGAGGTATGACGGAAGCAAGTACACAGAGGTTGGCTGTGCAGTAGTAGATGGCTGTGATGAAGCATTAGAATTCACAAACAGTGGGAGGTATGACGGAAGCAAGTACACAGAGGTGTTGGCTGTGCAGTAGTAGATGGCTGTGATGAAGCATTAGAATTCACAAACAGTGGGAGGTATGACGGAAGCAAGTACACAGAGAGGTTGGCTGTGCCGTAGTAGATGGCTGTGATGAAGCATTAGAATTCACAAACAGTGGCAGGTATGACGGAAGCAAGTACACAGAGAGGTTGGCTGTGCCGTAGTAGATGGCTGTGATGAAGCATTAGAATTCACAAACAGTGGCAGGTATGACGGAAGCAAGTACACTGAGGTGTTGGCTGTGCCGTAGTAGATGGCTGTGATGAAGCATCAGATGGGGCCCGAGGTACTAACTGAACCAGCTGCTGGTGGTGGTGGTGTCAAGGAGAACATTCTCCACTGGAGGACATTCGCTGTCAGAACAAGTTAAAGTAGTAAGCTGGCGAATACTGTCATGCTTCTGTCATGACTTCATCTCCTGTGTGGTTTCATGTAATTTCCAAGCACAAGACAATGCAGAACGATGAGGAGGTTTTTAGAGGTGTGCCATCAGATGGTGTTTGTAATGACATATTTTTTTGACGGAAGGAAGATTGGAACAGACTCTTGCAAGAGTGATTCACATGCCGAAACTAATAGACTTTAAAAAAAAAACCATTTAAACAATTATGTTTCAATTAGTGTTTCCAGAATGCCACAATGTCCTTGGTCTAATTGTCGAAAACTACTGCAAAATTAGAATTTACGGAACTATTAAGATAATGAATGAAACAGTAATGAAACAGAAGGACCAGCCTCGCCCACGCACGGAACAAGGAATATAAGAAGGTGGGACGTTTGTAAATTTTTTACCTTCATACTCTGTACATTTTGTAAATAAACGTGAAAATGCGTTTTTTTTTTCCCCCACTTCTTCCCAGGTCATTATTATTGATAAACATAGGAATAACCGAATGACGAATTTATTTACAGTGTTAAAGATCAACATTATTAATTCAACATTTTATGGTCAACCGAACCACTGAAACATTGGATACACCTAGCAGACGACGCGACGGTCCAGCTGACACAAGGGTAGCAGACGACACATTGTTTACCTCGGGTTTCCATGGCAACGTTTTTTCGTGACGTGTCGGTGACGTCATGGTATTACAGTCAGCAGAGGGCTAGACTGGGTACCACATTCCTTATGGGGCAGAGCTGAAGTTGTGCGTCTTTTACAACACTCACAACCACCTCCTACCACACACAGTGCTCACAGCCACCGTCTACCACACAATGCTTAACAGCCATCTGCCTTATAGCTTTCAATTACCTCCTTTTACACAACTCGCAACTGCCATGTACCAAACTACTCTCACAACCACCACCTGTTACACCCGACCACCTCCTGCCACACAGTACACTACAACCACCACCTACCACACAACACTGCAACCACGTACCAAGCAACACTCACTACAACCACCACCTACCACACAACACTGCAACCACGTACCAAGCAACACTCACTACAACCACCACCTACCACACAACACTGCAACCACGTACCAAGCAACACACTGCAACCACCACCTACCACACAACGCTGCAACCACGTACCAAGCAACACTCACTGCAACCACCACCTACCACACAACGCTGCAACCACGTACCAAGCAACACTCACTACAACCACCACCTACCACACAACACTGCAACCACGTACCAAGCAACACTCACTGCAACCACCTTCTACCACACAACACTAAATACAGCCACATACCACGCAAAAGTACAACCACCACCCACCACAGAACCACCAACCAACACACGACAACCACCACCCAACCACCACCCGCCACGCAACAACCACCACACAACCACCACCCACCACACACCTTACAGCCTCCACACAACACAGTGCAACCTCCTCCGTCCACCGCCACACAACACGGACGAGCACCTACCCTTCACTTTCACTCGCTACTCCCGGCATACATTATCTCTCGCCGCTTTTTTTTTTCTGATCTCCATTCAAGACGTAAGGCCTTGCGCGGTTCCCTTTGGCTGGGAGGGTCGTGAGACTTGACAGGGATTGCATGAAAACCACCACTGAGAGAGCGGCAACATTGTGATCACAAAACCTACCTGCATTCCTCTCCCATGATGATGTCAACAAATAGTTACGATTAGCTCAAAATGTGATGAAAGATTTACACCCTAGTTATTGAAGAGGGATCACACGTAGGAGACTTGCCATTTAAGATTTATATATGTACTACAGAAACGACCGTACATGGTTAATCAATCAGTCTTCACGCCGATTCGTTGAGAAATCTCCCATCCAGAAAAGAAATTAAGACTCTAGCCTCATACCCAAGTGCGCCACTTAACCCTCTTGCACTGAGCCCCACTGTCTCATCCCATACTTCCAAGAGTCCTGGATTGGATTGTAAGGGGATCCAGCCCCAAAACACAACTTGCACAGCTTTGCTGTTGACCTGGAGATGTTGGTGTGAGCGGTGGTACACGGGCGGAGTGGCCGAGGCTAGAACTGTCATATCCGTTGATGTATAGACTAGTGCCTCGCCTCACTGATCTTAAGGGTCGAGTAGATAATTGTGGGTAGATGGGAATGGCAGACTAGGTGGGACTTGCGAGGGGGCCGTAAGATTAGCGGACTGTAGAAGACGTATGAGGGTTTTGAGGCTTGGCATTTCTCTCTCTCTCTCTCTCTCTCTCTCTCTCTCTCTCTCTCTCTCTCTCTCTCTCTCTCTCTCTCTCTCTCTCTCTCTCTCTCAGGCATCACTGCTCTGGGACGTTACCTTGGTCGTAGTGTGTTGACCCGGGGGGTCATTGATTGGAGAGGAGGCCTGCTCTTGTATGTACAGTTGTTATATTACCGTGGGACGTGGACCAACGGAATACTCGATCATGCAGGAGTCGCACGCTCAGGTATATAAGTTATAGAATAACAGAAGAAGGTATAATAAAAAGAACTAGAGAAACTTAATACAATGATGTTGATGTAAACACCATAATATTGATACTTTATTTAATCATGTTCATGTAAATACCATAATATTGATACTTTATTTAATCATGTTCATGTAAATACCATAATATTGATACTTTATTTAATCATGTTCATGTAAATACCATAATATTGATACTTTATTTAATCATGTTCATGTAAATACCATAATATTGATACTTTATTTAATCATGTTCTTGTAAATACCATAATATTGATACTTTATTTAATCATGTTCATGTAAATACCATAATATTGATACTTTATTTAATCATGTTCATGTAAATACCATAATATTGATACTTTATTTAATCATGTTCATGTAAATACCATAATATTGATACTTTATTTAATCATGTTCATGTAAATACCATAATGTTGATACTTTATTTAATCATGTTCATGTAAATACCATAATGTTAATACTTTATTTAATCATGTTCTTGTAAATACCATAATATTGATACTTTATTTAATCATGTTCATGTAAATACCATAATATTGATACTTTATTTAATCATGTTAATGTAAATATGATAATATTGATACTTTATACTATAACGTTAATGCAAATACCACAGTGTTAATACTTGTTACTATAATGTTAATAATGTTCCTACTTTACACAATAATGATATTATACTCACGACAGTGGTCATAGTTTATGTTGTAATGTTTATATTAATACAACAAAGATGATCCTTTACATTACGATGTTAATGTAAATAGACATGATGACTTATTCCAGAAAAGCCAGAATATGTCAATCTATTTAAACGCTCATGAGTTCTTGTGATATATTTTGCAAGCTTAGGATCGTCACATAACCGTTAGGTCTTATCGCTTTAAGAAATTGCAGCAAATTGATGAATTATATTCCCTCTGGTTTTACTAACCACAAGTCTTCCCCCAGTGGCTGCAGCGGCTTCCACACACGATCTCTTGGATTATAATTCTTACTTGCCTCTGAAGGCGTGGCCCCAGATGAGGATTTTGTGCCATGACTCGAAGCCTTCGGCAAAATGCATTTGTTATTATACTTGATAGTCTTTTTTTTTTCCTCGCTGTAGCGACACAGCTCCAGGAACAGACGAAGAAAGGCCACATCCGCTCGCAAACCCATTCTCTTAGCTGTCATGTGTAATGGACCGAGGCCACTGCTCCCTGTCCGCATCCAGGCCCCACAGACCTTTTCATGGTTTACTCCAGACGCTTCACATGCTCTGGTTCAGTCCTTTGACAGCGCTTCGACCCCTGTATACCACAACGTTCCAGTTCACTCTATCCCGTGCACGCCTTTCACCCTCCTGCATGTTCAGACCCCGACCACTCAAGATTTTTTCACTTTATTCTTCCATCTCCAGATTGGTTTTCCGGGTCTCCTTTTCCTCTCCACTTCTGACTCATTTATCCTCTCTGTCAGCCTCTTTTCAGCCATTCTCTCCAGATGTTCAAACTATATCAGCACAACGTCTCACGCTACATATTGTCCTCAGATATTCCATTCCCGACACAAACTTGCTCAAGTCTCTGAGAGTCTTTATCCACATAGCTCGGGCTGGGACCAGGCTGCTGGACTGGGTTGTTGGTCGACCAAGCTGTTGGAAACCGCAGCCCTTAGGTACACTCTTGACCTTCTCTACCGTGCATCCCAGGCTGTTTCTGATGGTAGATAGCAAGGTGGTGAAGAGTCTTGGTCCCCGCATGTTTAATGTGTTCTCTCTTTTTGTACATATGGCACATACGGATTTCAGAGGCAGTAGTTTACTCAGTCTTCCATGCCTGTCATGCTAGTAGGATGTGGTTTTCTAATGTAAGTTGGGAACCAGACCTTCTAGCATCATCCAGGTATACATGATGATACACCTCTCCCGTCTGCTCTCCAGGGAGGTATAGTCTCAGAGATTTCAGTTGTTCCCAATAATTTAGTTCCTTTGCTCCATTGATATGACCTGTGAAAGATCTTTGAACACTTTCTAAATCTGCATCTTCGTCCGCCTTGCAGGGTGATGTTAAGATGCAGCAATATTCAATTCATGAAGGAATTAGCACCATGATTAATAAAATCAGTGGTTTTCCATCCCTTGTCTTGAAGATCCGCAGGATCCACCCTACCATCCTGTATATGAGGCAACCGTTGTTTTGTTGTGTTCGCCGAAGGTTAAGTCGTTGGAACATTTTTACTTCAAGATCCTTCGCATTATTCAGCTGGTTTATGATAGCAGCCGTGTCAGTCAGGTATTCAGTATAGTTTTTGCTTGCTTCATTTTCCTCATACCGATGCAGTCGAAGCGTGTATCTGCATTGAGAAGAATGTTGTTCTCGGTTCCCTGGCTGAGACCTCGCCCATGTCTCTCTGTAGCCTTTTGACATCTTTTGATAACGTGATTATCACACGTTATTCTTGCATCATTGGCATAGGACGGTATGAGACCGTGTGGCGCGAGTGTGCTTCAGTGTGTCGTATATATGAAGGAGGGACCAGGAGGAGGGGGTGAGCACGTTTACCACCACGTGTTGTGATCTGGTTGTTCAAAAGTTGTATATCCGTCTCAGTTTGTCAGGGTCTTCCTCTTCCCCGTCAGCAAAAAGATTATATATATATATATATATATATATATATATATATATATATATATATATATATGTATATGTATATATATATATATATATATATATATATATATATATATATATATATATATATATATATATATATATGCTGAGAACCACGAGGAAAAATGAAACACGATAAGCCCGAGTGCACTTTCGTGTATAATTACATCCCCAGATGATGTAATTATACACGAAATTGCACTTGGGCTTCGTGTTTTCTTTTTTTTTTTCCTCGTGGTTATCAACAAATACTGGATCACGCAATATATATATATATATATATATATATATATATATATATATATATATATATATATATATATATATATATATATACTAGTATTTTGTTTCGTTTATCTCTGTGTACTCTTTTATATCCTGTGTGGTAGACCAGTTAACTCTCTCTCTCTCTCTCTCTCTCTCTCTCTCTCTCTCTCTCTCTCTCTCTCTCTCTCTCTCTCTCTTCATCATCATCTTCCCATGTGTTGAGCCCGCGCCGTAGGCCGCTGTGAGCCGTTACTGGTTTGGTGTTTCCCCCGCCCTGACCTGTGTGACCCGTGGGTGGAGAGGGAGGGTGAGGTTCGCTCTGACCATTTTCTCTTCATATATTTCTTACACTTCTTTCTGTGTGGTTATTGGAAGAAGAAGAAGAAAAAAAAACCAAAGTTGATATCCTGATGGCTTTCCATTACGTTTATAGAAAACCACTTGTAGGTGCCACCAGCCAGCCAGCTGGGGGTTGTGCTTGCGTGTCGTGGGCATTCGAGTTTGTGGCTGGTCGTCTGCAGTCGGCTGTTGCCAAACAGATATGCTCCACACCCAGTTTGTTCAACGTTTCTCTAAAACAACTGGACCATTTCATACAACTTTAGCTTGAGAGATACGCACAATCGCCTCACACTTTTTCCACAGTTCTCTCTTCTCGCCCACTTTACTTTGAAGTCACTGGGGTAGAATTTTATTTTTTTTTCTCTCTCTCCCGAGGTGGCAACACCTTGAGCCGTTCTAAAGAAGATCCCTCCCCCCCTCCCCACCACTCCTGGTCAGCTGGCGCTGTTACTGGCCTTCCTACACACGTCCCCTCATCCATAGCTCATGCCTCGCATCCCTACAACGTGGCTTTGACTACTTTACCCTCACAACCTAACCCAGATAGCTAGCTGACCTCTCCCCACACAGTCTTCAGTGCAGTTCCCCCTTCAACGGCGTTGCCTTGTGTTCCCTCGTTTTCTTCGCGCACTGTTCACATCCCCAAATTTCTTATTCTCGCTCACCCCAACTCTCATTATTTTATAATTAGCCCAGGATTAATTTCTGGGAATGAGTGCTGGTGTTACCAGGACCCCGTCTAAAGTCTTCGGCAGCCAAGGCTGCGCTACCCGCAGAAGCAGGGAAATGTGGTCTCCTTAAGGGTAAAAAGTTTTTTTTTACGAGACCGTTACAGTCAGTGATACAGCCTCGCCATACATGTAATCTTCGAGAAGGCGGAGTCTAGGAACACACACACACACACACACATACACACACACACATATATATATATATTTTTTTTTTTTTTGCTTTGTCGCTGTCTCCCGCGTTTGCGAGGTAGCGCAAGGAAACAGACGAAAGAAAATGGCCCAACCCACCCCCATAC
>NC_092233.1:16376423-16418923 GCF_036320965.1 Panulirus ornatus | reverse complement strand
CTCCAGGATGAACTACGTACATACATTGTCTTTCTCCAGGATGAACTACGTACATACATTATTCTTCTCCAGGATGAACTACGTACATACATTCTTCTTTTCCAGGATGAACGACGCACGTCATTCATTTTTTGCATCTTGTGAAGTACTGAATTGCATTCTTGCTCAATGAATTATACGTTTATCTAATACAGTATTTATGAATTATTATTATCATTATTATCATTAATGGCGTAGTTGTTCGACGCTGTTGTGTGGTTGTGAGTCCTGGTCCTTGAACGCTGCAAAAAGGCGGGGAGGCTGGGAGGTCGGAGACGAAATGTCACAGGACAGACGGTGTGTGGCGGATGGGTGGATCATGCGAGAGAGAGACCCGTGTGTGATAGTAGTAGTAAGTGCAGTGTGGTAGAGGGAGTTGACTAGGGTATGCTACAATGGTTCAGACATATGTTTAGGATGAGGCAAGAGCCATGAGCATAACTGGGGGACATTGGGAGAGGGTTATACAGGATATTTGAAGTGACAGATCGCAACACGTAAACCGTGCCATCGCCAGAGCCTCCACGGTCAAAAGCCCAGTTCCCCAAGGGAGTGTTCTTGCGCCCCTCCTGTTCCTCGTGTAGCTTATAGTTGAGTATGGACGCGAACATGAGCCACAGATTCATATGACACGAGGAGTAAGTTTGAACCCTGCGTCAGTCGAGGACGCTGGATGGCTACAAGAGAGACATTGATAAAGTCTTCCATTTGGAACCACCGGGAAGAACACGCCCTTCCGTGGGGATGAGTTTGAGCTCCTCCGGTATGGGGGAGAAATGAGGAAATCAGAAACAGTAGTTTCCCCACACCCTACTGGCACGACAGGCATGGAAGACTGTGTAAACTACTGCCTCTGAAATCCGTAGGTGCCATATGTACAAAAAGAGAGAGAACACCTTAAACATGCGAGGCCCAAGACTCTTCACCACCTTGCCATCTGCCATCAGAAACAGCCTGGGATGCACGGTAGAGAAGGTCAAGAGTGCACTGGACAAGTACCTACACAGTGGACCAGCAGACCAGCCAGGCTGTGTGTGTGGGGGCGGGCCTGAGGGCTGCGCTGAGGCTTCCAACAGCTTGGTTGATCAGCTACCCAACCCAGCAGCCTGGTCTGTTGAGGCAGAATAACCCACGAAGAACACATGAGGTGAACATCTGTATGTATGTTAGTTGTGTAAGAATGAGAAGGAGGTGGAAGGATGGACTGGAGGAAACTTTGAAGTGTCGGGGGTTCGAATAGTAAACAGGGCAAGGGCTTGCATGAGAATGAATGAATTGGATCGACTTGGTATATGGGGGACGACGTGCCGTGAGAGAGCTGAACCAAGGTAGGAGAAGCGGTGAAGGTAAACCTTCGAATAGTCTGTGAGGCTTGGCTGTGGAGGGTAGGCTCTGGCTTAACTACATTATACATGACAGCTCGAAAGTGGATATGTGCAAATGAGGCCATTGTTCGTTGGTTCTTGACGCTGCCTCGTTACGGCGGGAGGAGCAATTAGGTGTAAAGAAAATGATAATGATAATAATAATTGTAATTTATTATTATTATTATTATTATTATTATTATTATTATTATTATTATTGTTATTATAATTATTATTATTACTACTACTACTACAGCTACTACTACTACAACTGTTGTTATTGTTATTAGATGTATGGCTTAGAATAAGATGAACGTCATATTAGTCATCAAAGGTTTTAGGTATAACAGATGAGGTTGTAGGTATGACTTAGAGAGGCTGTAGGTGCTAGAGAAGAGGTTATATCTCTGATGGAGAGGAGGAGAGGATGTAGATATGACAAGAGGTTGTACATATGCTGGGAGGTGGTTGCAGATATGATAGAGGAGGTTGTAAATATAATGGAGAGAGGGTTGTAGGCATGACAGCTTTTCAGTATGCTGGAGAGGAGGTTGTAGATGTGCCAGAGAGGAAGGTTGTTGGTATGACAGAGGGGGTTGTAGGTGTGATAAAGTGCGTACGTAGTTGGTGGGTTGGGTTGGCTTGGGCCGGGCCGGGAGGGAATGTGTACGTACGTACGTACGTACGTGAGAGGCGGCAGCTGGCTGGTCGGTCCGTGGTGGCCGCCGCGCCGCCAGGAGCTGTGGTTGGCGGGGGAACAAGGCTACTGGTGCGCCCCGCGGCCGCTGGAGGAGGAGGAGGAGGAGGAGGATCGTGGCTGATAGCGGGAGTTAAAGTGAGTGTTGCATGCCACGGCTTGTGATGTATACAACACCATCGCTCCGTTCTGGGAGTGACTCTCTCTCTCTCTCTCTCTCTCTCTCTCTCTCTCTCTCTCTCTCTCTCTCTCTCTCTCTCTCTCACAGACACACACAAGGAAGGTGTAGGAACGTGGGCACTTTTTTTTTTAGCATAAATACGGGAGAAAGATTATGAAAAGAGAGGGAGATATGTTCTGCAAGATTTGATACAAAGATAAACAAACGAAGGAACGTGGTAGTAATGTGTTGTGGACAAGGTACGGGTGGAACCCCACCCAGCCACTGTGTGAAAGATATATATATATATATATATATATGAGAGAGAGAGAGAGAGAGAGGGGGGGGGGAACGACTATAGGAGGGTAAGGAACGCGGAACACTGAAACATTTGAGTTAGAATATCGTTAGCGAGTCATGGGAGGAGAATCCAATCCTTCTCCTTGTGTAAACTGTCAGGTAAAGAGCAGGTTATAAAACTGTGGGATTCCGTGGGAACAGTTGTAGAGGATGACGTAACGATATGCGAGGAACTGAATGACAAGTTCCAGTGTTTTCACGGTGGATGACACTTGTAGTCTCAGCTCCAGTGGGGTGGGACGGAGACGGAGAGGAGAGGAGATCTCTGAAAGCATTCAGATAGCCTTATCAATAGACAGATGGAATTCAAGACCCTTATCTGAGATAGATATGATCACAAAGGGATCTTGGCTAGTGTAAGGTCGATGATCCTGATGAACATTCTCCATACCTGCTGAAGACGCACGTGGGGGAGGGCACTGGATAAAAGCCCTCGAGTCGTTGTTATAAGGCATCGCAGGAGAGAGAGAGAGAGAGAGAGAGAGAGAGAGAGAGAGAGAGAGAGAGAGAGAGAGAGAGAGAGAGAGAAGGGTAACGTAACCCTGTCGTGGAAAGTGCCAGACGTAGGAAGGGAGGTAGGGAAAACGCGCTGCTGCTAAAGACAGGTGGCTCCCCGACCAGTGTGTGTGTGTGTGTGTGTGTGTGTGTGTGTGTGTGTGTGTGTGTGTAAAATTCTGGTTGACTACTCGCGGACAAGAAACGACCACACCGAGGACCATCATGGTCTCGGGGAAAGGGAGGTCACGTGTAATGTGCCTCGTAGATTCCCTCGCGAGAATGAGCCCCGATTTAGACTTCAGAGAGAAACGCTGTGGGTGGATGGTCTCCTTCTGATCCAGCCAGAAAGCATTTGACACTGCCCTGTTGGGAGGGTGATAAAAAAAAAAGCTTGATCTCCAGGTGGGGAGGAATAAGGAGAAAAGACTCATGAGATGGATAGATTATCGTCTTGAATGGTGAGGGACCAGTGAACACGTACCACTAGAACCCTATGGTAAGGTGGGTGAGGTCCTCGGTGGAGTTATGTGTGGATGACACCTGCTGGAGGGAGGATTAGCCTCCTACCTGGATGTGGTCGTGGATGATGATGCCAGGGTCACGAGGGAGGTGGATTAAACCAGGGGGGTTGATCGCGTGAACTTGAAAAGGGACCTTAATAAGAGACTCTCCCAAGAGTTGGTGAATTACAGGGGTCGACGAAATCCAGCCTTCGATGTTGTGAGGATGGGGCCACAGCGGAAGAAGAGGCCTCAGTATGACTGTTGTCTTTCTGATGATGGTAAGCTGCAGGAATCTGTTTGTGTGAGGGACGTTCAGGGATGGTGATCGGCATGGTCCCCTCAACCTACTCCCATCTTAGGGTAATAGTAAACAAACATTTTCTCTTGTAAGGATTGGACTTTCCGTTAAAGGGCATGAGTGAGGAATTGCTCACCCATCCAGCTGTTCACGTTCCACGTGAGGCCCTAAACTAGAAGGTGTTGATCAAGTTTGGTCACCGTGGTTAAAGGAGCACAAATGAATTAACAGAGAAAGTTCAGAGGGAGGGGCAACAAATATGGTGCCATAATTAAGAGAGCTGAGTCACAGGGATAGGCGAGAGGGCTTAGATTTGATTACCATGGAAGAGAGAAGAGTGAGGGGTGACTTGATCACTGTAGTTTTGAAACCGTCTTGATGAACGTAGTCGGTCAACGCTTCTGAGAAACCCACCAGGATAGATCCACTTGAGAACATAACATAACGTAACGTAACATAACATAACATAACGTAACATAACACGAAGCAAGAAACTTGTTCGAGAAAATATGTGAAGAGATACTTTTGTAGTTTAAAGATGATGGATGAATGGAGTAGAAAAACTTAGTTTGGAAAATTGGTGAATGTGGACAGAATACAGAAGTTTGGAAAAAGTTGTGTGATGGTAGAAAAAGTTTAAGGGATGGGGGTGCCCCACGAGTGTAAAACTCACTTCCCGTACAGTACTAATTGGTAATTACACACACACACACACACACACACACACACACACACACACACACAAGGAGGTGTATTAATACTGTTTCTATATTTTTCTCTCTTACATTTTGGTATGTCCTGTTTGTTGAATTGTATATTCCAGTTAAGTGTTGAGTGTCTTCAAGAATGATGTAATAATGACTCAAGCCAGCAGCCTAGACCCGGCCTGAGCTATTTGGGGGTAGAAGACCCGCAGAAACCTCACCATATGTACTCCTGTATATGGTCCTCACCATCTTGGGGGTAGAAGACCCGCAGAAACCTCACCATATGTACTCATGTATATGGTCCTCACCATCACCATGGTGATGGTGAGGACGAAAACGGATGCCATACCAGGCCCCAGTTCGACAGACGGGCCTCACACTACCCATTCCTTATTATAACGGGACGTGACGTGGTTCAGGGGGTTTGGGCTTTGGGTGGTAACATGGACGTGTTGTGTTTGGATTATGGGTTCTGCCGTGATGGGTTGAGGTTGTCGGTATGTGAACCACCGGTCGATTGGTTCTCTTGGGGTCATTTGGTAGTTAGTAGCTGAACCATATCTTATATTATGATTGGCATTACCGGATGGTAACGCTTGTTTACCAATGGCGTCTTAACAACGTCTTTTCCTTGTATATCAGCTAACTGTTCTACGTCTGTCTCGTTCTTGTATAGCAACTGATGATGTGATCATTACACGAAAGTGCACTTGGGAACTTGTGTTTCATTTTCCTCTTCGATATCCACAGATACTTGATCACGCGCGTATACTGTGATCTTTTGCAAGGCTTTGAATGTCCATTTATAAGAATTTATATGTTTGATTTACAGGACGATGTATGTCGGATATATTAGACTTAATATGTCTGATTCATAATGTACGAGTCTGATAAATGAGACTATTTGTCTGATTTAGAAGATTTTATGTCCGGTTTACAAAGCACTATATATCTGATTTATAAGACTTTATATATCTAATTTATAAGACACTATATGTCTGATTTATAAAACTTTGTATATCTAATTTATAAGACACTATATATCTGATTTTTAAGAATTTACATGTCATATTTATTAGATTTTATATATCTGATTTATATGAGTATATGTCTTATTCGTTAAACTTTATATGTCTTATTTGTTAAACTTTATATGTCTGAATTTAGAAGACTTTATCTGTCCTGAATTTTAAGACTATATTTGTTTAAAGTATAAAACACTACATGTCTTATTTATAAGACTACATTTTATGATTTGCAAGACATGGTATGTCTGATTTATATGACTTTATATGTCTGATTTATGAGAAACTATTTATCTGATTTATGACACCATATGTCTGATTTACGACACTATATATCTGATTTATGACACCATATATCTGATTTATGACTCCATATATCTGATTTATGACACCATATATCTGATTTATGACTCCATATATCTGATTTATGACACCATATATCTGATTTACGACACTATATATCTGATTTATGACTCCATATATCTGATTTATGGCATCATATATCTGATTTATGACACCATATATCTGATTTATGACTCCATATATCTGATTTATGACACCATATATCTGATTTACGACACTATATATCTGATTTATGACTCCATATATCTGATTTATGACACCATATATCTGATTTATGACACCATATATCTGATTTATGACACCATATATCTGATTTATGACTCCATATATCTGATTTATGACACCATATATCTGATTTATGACTCCATATATCTGATTTATGACTCCATATATCTGATTTATGACACCATATATCTGATTTATGACACCATATATCTGATTTATGACACCATATATCTGATTTATGACACCATATATCTGATTTATGACACCATATATCTGATTTATGACTCCATATATCTGATTTATGACTCCATATATCTGATTTATGACTCCATATATCTGATTTATGACACCATATATCTGATTTATGACACCATATATCTGATTTATGACATCATATATCTGATTTATGACACCATATATCTGATTTATGACACCATATATCTGATTTATGACACATATATCTGATTTATGACTCCAATATCGACTTTATGACTCCATATATCTGATTTATGACACCATATATCTGATTTTATGACTCCATATTCTGATTTATGACTCCATATATCGATTTATGACACCATATATCTGATTTATGACACCATATATCTGATTTATGCACCATATATCTGATTTATGACTCCTATATATCTGATTTATGACTCCATATATCTGATTTATGACACCATATATCTGATTTATGACACCATATATCTGATTTATGACACCATATATCTGATTTATGACACCATATATCTGATTTATGGCATCATATATCTGATTTATGACTCCATATATCTGATTTATGACACCATATATCTGATTTATGACTCCATATATCTGATTTATGACTCCATATATCTGGATTTATGACACCATATATCTGATTTATGACTCCATATATCTGATTTATGACACCATATATCTGATTTATGACACCATATATCTGATTTATGACACCATATATCTGATTTATGACACCATATATCTGATTTATGACACCATATATCTGATTTATGACACCATATATCTGATTTATGACTCCATATATCTGATTTATGACACCATATATCTGATTTATGACACCATATATCTGATTTATGACACCATATATCTGATTTATGACACCATATATCTGATTTATGACACCATATATCTTTTATGACACCATTTATGACACCATATATCTGATTTATGACACCATATATCTGATTTATGACTCCATATATCTGATTTATGACACCATATATCTGATTTATGACTCATATCTGATTATGACTCCATATATCTGATTTATGACACCATATATCTGATTTATGACACCATATATCTGATTTATGACTCCATATATCTGATTTATGACACCATATATCTGATTTATGACACCATATATCTGATTTATGACACCATATATCTGATTTATGACACCATATATCTGATTTATGACTCCATATATCTGATTTATGACACCATATATCTGATTTATGACTCCATATATCTGATTTATGACACCATATATCTGATTTATGACACCATATATCTGATTTATGACACCATATATCTGATTTATGACACCATATATCTGATTTATGACACCATATATCTGATTTATGACACCATATATCTGATTTATGACACCATATATCTGATTTATGACTCCATATATCTGATTTATGACACCATATATCTGATTTATGACACCATATATCTGATTTATGACACCATATATCTGATTTATGACACCATATATCTGATTTATGACACCATATATCTGATTTATGACTCCATATATCTGATTTATGACACCATATATCTGATTTATGACACCATATATCTGATTTATGACACCATATATCTGATTTATGACACCATATATCTGATTTATGACACCATATATCTGATTTATGACACCATATATCTGATTTATGACTCCATATATCTGATTTATGACACCATATATCTGATTTATGACACCATATATCTGATTTATGACACCATATATCTGATTTATGACACCATATATCTGATTTATGACACCATATATCTGATTTATGACACCATATATCTGATTTATGACACCATATATCTGATTTATGACACCATATATCTGATTTATGACACCATATATCTGATTTATGACACCATATATCTGATTTATGACACCATATATCTGATTTATGACACCATATATCTGATTTATGACACCATATATCTGATTTATGACACCATATATCTGATTTATGACACCATATATCTGATTTATGACTCCATATATCTGATTTATGACACCATATATCTGATTTATGACACCATATATCTGATTTATGACACCATATATCTGATTTATGACACCATATATCTGATTTATGACTCCATATATCTGATTTATGACACCATATATCTGATTTATGACTCCATATATCTGATTTATGACACCATATATCTGATTTATGACACCATATATCTGATTTATGACACCATATATCTGATTTATGACACCATATATCTGATTTATGACACCATATATCTGATTTATGACACCATATATCTGATTTATGACACCATATATCTGATTTATGACACCATATAACTGATTTATGACACCATATATGTGATTTATGACTCCATATATCCGATTTATGACTCCATATATCTGATTTATGACACCATATATCTGATTTATGACACCATATATCTGATGTATGACACCATATATCTGATGTATGAGACTTTACATGTCTGATTTAAAAGGCAATTCGTTTCAGTATAGTGAGGCAAAGCATTTCGGTGAAACCATGCGTGAAGGTTACCTTAATAACCCCAGTAATGTGCTTGTGGGCATCATGTTACCTGCTGCTCAGACTCTGCTGACACCAGGGGTTGTAGTTACCGTGGTAGATCAGTTGTAGGCCGCCTGAATGCTTGTGGCTGGTTGTAGAAGGTGGAAATTGATGGGAGTTAAGTTGTGGGTC
Organism: Panulirus ornatus; assembly: GCF_036320965.1. Lineage (NCBI taxonomy): Eukaryota > Metazoa > Arthropoda > Malacostraca > Decapoda > Palinuridae > Panulirus > Panulirus ornatus. The sequence continues at coordinate 16,409,715 of NC_092233.1, read as the reverse complement.
GTGTGGATGCTCACGGCAGGTTGTAAAGGGCTGAAAGTGGTCGTGTGTAGATTGTAGGCCGCCAGGGTGCCTGCGACAGGTTGTAGAGGGCTGAGATGTTGTGGGTATACAGGTTGTAGGCCGGCGTCAGCTTTATATATGGGGCGTAAGTTGCCTTCTGTTGATACTGGCGTGTAGGTGTCGGGTTAAAGGGGAAGCGTCTGGATGTAAGGCAGCTGGTGTTTGTCCAGATGAAATGGGGTGATGGAACTCTGAGGGAGGGAGGAGGGACTGAGCAAATGGTCGTTTATCAGACGTATATCACCGTGATTTAAGGGGGTCTTCTACCCCTCACATCTGGGTCTGGGACCTTACCTTACCTTACGTATACCTTACGATGGTTTGGGAGGTCTTCTACCCCCACAGCTGGGTGTGTCGTCTTACCTTACGTATACCTTACCATGGTTTGGGAGGTCTTCTGCTCCCACATCTGGGTCTAGCACCTTACCTTACCTTACGTATGTCTTATCATGGTTTAGGAGGTCTTCCTCTCCCACAGCTGGGTGTGTCATCTTACCTTACCATACGTCACCTTGCCATGGTTTGGGAGGTCTTCTACCCCCACAGCTGGGTCTTGCACCTTACCTTTCGTACGCCTTGCCATGGTTTGGGAGGTCCTCTACCCCCCACAGCTGGGTCTGGCACCTTACCTTACCGTGGTTTGGGAGGTCTCCTCCTCCTCCTCCTCCTCCTCCTCCTGCAGTTGGTTCCACAGCCAAGGTCGCCAGGAAACTGTCGTCACTCGTCGACTGGTTATAGTGAATTAATGCAGAAGAGCCTCACCACCACCACCATCATCATCGAGTCCACTCTAGTGTTACATAAGGCAAGGTAGCATCCCGTGTGGTGTGTATTGCCACGCAGAGCCAGCCTGTGGACACAGGAGAGTGAGTGAGGGAGGGAGGGAGGGGAGTGAGGGTGATTACCGTTGCAGCCAGCCGTCACCAGGGGATCGTAACTGTGACCGTGCGGTGGGGCCGAGATCAACATTGAAATTCATATGCTTCCCTGTTGACGGGTCGTGTCCCTACTCACAGGTGTTTGGGGCCTGACCTGACCAAGCAAGGGACGTCATGTGGAGTGTGTGTGTGTGTGTGTGTGGGGGGGGGGGCATGCGAGGCGGTGCACCCAACCAGCTGGGTCTGTACGGAAGCGTTTACGATGACAGGAGACATGACAGACACACAGTGTAGTGGAGAGGGTAGACAGAGGTCAATACATAGACACACAGTGTAGTGGAGACAGTAGACAGGGGTCAATACATAGACACGCAGTGTAGTGGAGACAGTAGACAGGGGTCAATACATAGACACGCAGTGTAGTGGAGACAGTAGACAGGGGTCAATACATAGACACGCAGTGTAGTGGAGACAGTAGACAGGGGTCAATACATAGACACGCAGTGTAGTGGAGACAGTAGACAGGGGTCAATACATAGACACGCAGTGTAGTGGAGACAGTAGACAGGGGTCAATACATAGACACGCAGTGTAGTGGAGACAGTAGACAGAGGTCAATACAAAGACATACATTGTAGTGGAGACAGTAGACAGGGGTCAGTACATAACTGAATATAAATGCTTGGAAATATTTGTTAAGTGTGGAATGGAAAGTAACATTAGACATGGTATATCTACGTGTGCTTTCAAAAGCCTTCAAGATGATGTCGTCGCTACGTTCCACCTTGGTTGTTAACTGTGCTGGCCAAGATGAGGTCCTTTACCCCCCCACCGGAAGTATAAACCACCCACCCACCCCCCACCACCCTCCCTCACACACACAAGGTTGTTATAACTACTGAAGATTGACACCGGTCTGGTCTGGTCTGGTCTGGCCTGAGGTAGTTGGTAAGGGACATCGGTGGCGGGTTGAAGAACAGCGTTGGTGGAGTGGGTTGAAGGACAAGTGTTGGAGGGGGGGTTCAAGAGCTGTGTTGGAGGGGGTTCAAGAGCAGTGTTGGAGAGGATTGAACCACAATGGTGGAGGGAATTGAAGAGCATTGATGAAGGGGATTTGAAAATTAATGGGGGAGTGAGTTACAAGTGGAGGGTGAAAACATTAGTGGTGGAGGGAGTGAGTTACAAGTGGAGGGTGAAAAATTTAAGTGGTGGAGTGAGTTACAAGTGGAGGGTGAAAAAATTAGTGATGGAGGGAGTGAGTTACAAGTGGAGGGAGTGAGATAGAGCCGGCCAGTTAGCTTGGTAGTGACAAAAACCAGAGAGAGGTGTGTGAGGGACGGTCTGCGGCGAGTCAGTACGCCTGTTACGAAGACACACACACACACACACACACACACACACACACACATACACTCACACACTCACTTCGTGGTGGCGGACCGGCGTATGAAGTGGTGGCTGGAAAATAGTGCTAAACCAGTTCTGTAACGGGTTACTGCGGGGGGGGGGAGCGGATCAGTTCTGTAACGGGATCCTTCGGCAGGGGAAGTTCTGTAACGGGTTAATTCGGCAGGGGCCATTCTTGTAACTGGTTGTTGCAGTAGGGGCCACTCTGTCGCCGGTTACAGTGGTAGGGGCCGTCCTGTAACCGGTTGCTGTGGAAGGGACGGTTCTGTAACTGGTGACTGCAGGAGGGGCCGTCCTGTAACTGGTTGCTGTGGAAGGGACGGTTCTGTAACTGCTTGCTGCAGCAGGAACGGTTCTGTAACTGGTGACTGCAGGAGGGACGGTTCTGTAACTCGTGACTGCAGAAGGGACGGTTCTGTAACTGGTGACTGCAGGAGGGACGGTTCTGTAACTGGTTGCTGCAGAGGGAACGGTTCTGTAACTGGTGACTGCAGGAGGGACGGTTCTATAACTGGTTGCTGCAGGAGGGACGGTTCTGTAACTGGTGACTGCAGTAGGAACGGTTCTGTAATTGGTTGCTGTGGAAGGGACGGTTCTGTAACTGGTGACTGCAGGAGGGACGGTTCTGTAACTGGTTGCTGCAGGAGGGACGGTTCTGTAACTGGTTGGTGCAGGAGGGACGGTTCTGTAACTGGTTGGTGTAGCAGGGACGGTTCTGTAACTGGTGACTGCAGCAGGAGGGACGGTTCTGTAACTGGTTGGTGCGGGAGGAGCAGGAGTATAACGGGTTAAGCGGCAGGAGGGCAGAGGTGTAACGTTAGGGAGGGTGGCTGTATAGCGGGATCTGCTCTGCCACGGACTGAACCACAACGGACACACTTGGCCTTTTTTTTTTGGCCAGCCTGGTGGCTGTAGCAAGGGCGGCCCTGTAACGACTTGGGATACAGCGAAGGCGGTTCTGTAACGTCTTGGAATACAACGAAGGCAGTTCTGTAACGACTTGGGATACAACGAAGGCAGTTCTGTAACGTCTTGAGATACAGCGAAGGCAGTTCTGTAACGACTTGAGATACAGCGAAGGTGATTCTCTAACGACTTGGGATACAAGAGAGGCGGTGTTGTAACGACCTCAGGTGTAAGGAAGATGGTGTTGTAACGACTCGAGTTACAAGGAAGGCGGTGTTGTAACGACTCTTAAGTACGAGGAAGGTTGTGTTGTAACGACTCTAGCTGACGACTTCAGGTCCAAGGGCGGCAGTGTTGTGAGGACTTCCGGTACAAGAGAGAGAGAGAGAGAGAGAGAGAGAGAGAGAGAGAGAGAGAGAGAGAGAGAGAGAGAGAGGCAGGCGCGCGTCAGTTGTCACACTCACTGCTGTACCGGAGTGGATGGGGCGGGCCAGTGTGAGGTGCTGGCGAGGTGGCGGTCGAGGCTGCTCCCTCGTCTCCCTCCCTCCCTCACCTCAGGGGTGAGCGCCCGCCCGCAGGACCCACTCAACAACATTTTTTATCACCCATTTTGTGAGGCATGTCTCGGCTGGCGGGCGCGTGGGGGGGAGGCGAGGCGACTCTTGGTAAATTCTCGGGTCATATATGATGACCGCTGTCCTGGTGGGCCCTCCCTCCCTAGCCTCGTGGCTCAGAGGATCGCCCAGTATTGCATCTGGATGATGTGTGTGTGTGTGTGTGTGTGTGTGTGTGTGTAGGGGCAGCTGGGCGGTCGACGCAGGGCAGCGAAGTCATGCAGGATCAGTCCTATAGGGTCTCTCTCTCTCTCTCTCTCTCTCTCTCTCTCTCTCTCTCTCTCTCTCTCTCTCTCTCTCTCTCACCACCGCCTACATTCCAGGCGACGCCAGAGCGGAAACTTGCCACTTCCGCCGCTTACTCTTCGATCAACCTTGAAATAGACGGGGGTAATCTCGGGGTTGCGGGGCCGCACGGGGCATGGAACCTGGAGTACGGCCCACCCAGCTGAGGGTGGCATTTCCCAGGGCTCTGGGTCACTGGTGGCAGGCTCCAAGTACCATGGGAGGGCTCTAGGTCACTGGTGGCAGGCTCCAGGTACCGTGGGAGGGCTCTAGGTCACTGGTGGCAGGCTCCATGTACCATGGGAGGGCTCTAGGTCACTGATGGCAGGCTCCAGTTACCATGGGAGGGCTCTAGGTCACTGGTGGCAGGCTCCATGTACCATGGGAGGGCTCTAGGTCACTGATGGCAGGCTCCAGTTACCATGGGAGGGCTCTAGGTCACTGGTGGCAGGCTCCAGGTACCATGGGAGGGCTATAGGTCACTGGTGGCAGGCTCCAGGTACCGTGGGAGGGCTCTAGGTCACTGGTGGCAGGCTCCATGTACTATGGGAGGGTTCTGGGTCACTGGTGGCAGGCTCCAGGTACCGTGGGAGGGCTCTAGGTCACTGGTGGCAGGCTCCAGGTACCATGGGAGGGTTCTGGGTCACTGGTGGCAGGCTCCATGTACTTTGGGAGGGTTCTGGGTCACTGGTGGCAGGCTCCAGGTACCATGGGAGGGCTCTAGGTCACTGGTGGCAGGCTCCAAGTACCGTGGAAGGGCTCTAGGTCACTGGTGGCAGGCTCTATGTAACATGGGAGGGCTCTAGGTCACTGGTGGCAGGCTCCATGTACCATAGGAGGGCTCTAGGTCACTGGTGGCAGGCTCCAAGTACCATGGGAGGGTTCTAGGTCACTGGTGGCAGGCTCCGGGTACCATGGGAGGGCTCTAGGTCACTGGTGGCAGGCTCCAGGAACCATGGGAGGGCTCTAGGTCACTGGTGGCAGGCTCCAAGTACCATGGGAGGGCTCTAGGTCACTGGTGGCAGGCTCCAGGAACCATGGGAGGGCTCTAGGTCACTGGTGGCAGGCTCCAAGTACCATGGGAGGGCTCTAGGTCACTGGTGGCAGGCTCCAGGAACCATGGGAGGGCTCTAGGTCACTGGTGGCAGGCTCCAGGTACCATGGGAGGGCTCTAGATCACTGGTGGCAGGCTCCAGGTACCATAGGAGGGCTCTAAGTCACTGGTGGCAGGCTCCAGGTACCATGGGAGGGCTCTAGGTCACTGGTGGCAGGCTCCAGGTACCATGGGAGGGCTCTAGGTCACTGGTGGTAGGCTCCAAGTACTATGGGAGGTGTACCGCGCCACATGAGTCTGGGGGGGACGCATCATTAGGTGAGGGCCCCAGGGGTGAGGGAGAGGAGGACAGCTCTGTCATAATCTTGCTGGGGCAGGGGCAGGGTTGGGCGACGGCCACTCCGTGTGTGTGTGTAGCTGGGGGCCGCATGCTTCACCTGGTCTACCGCTACTGTGAGGGGCGCAGCAGCAACGTGTAGAGCAGGGTAAACCAACAGGTGTGTGTGGGTGGGGAGTGAGTGGGGTGGAGACTGCGGGTCGTGGAGAGGGGCTGTGTGGAATATGAGGGAAGGCCCTGGCTGGCTGGCGTAGTAGGCATGGCAAGGCGTTCACACTGATCCCACCGCCTGCACTGGAACTGGCGTATGTAACACCATCGTTTAGAACGACACACACACACACACACACACACGTGTGTGTGTGGGAGCGCACGCTTGGTTGCGTCTTCATTCTCACATTTCTGGCGAAGGTTCTCTCAGTGATGGGATGCTTGGGAAACTTGCACGGAGGTGGGGGGTGGGGAGACAGCTGTGGGGGAGGGTGGGGGAGAGTTGGGTAGCGGGGCGGGGAAGAGATAGGGTGAGATTTGGGAGGCGGGTGGAGGAGTGGAGTGAGAGTGTGGATGGGAGAGGGGTATATAGTGAGTGTTGGGATGGAGGATGGGTCGAGGGAGAGGTAGAGTGAGTGTTGGGATGGAGGATGGGTTGAGGGAGAGGTAGAGTGAGTGTTGGGATGGAGGATGGGTAGAGGGAGAGGTAGAGTGAGTGTTGGGATGGAGGATGGGTTGAGGGAGAGGTAGAGTGAGTGTTGGGATGGAGGATGGGTAGAGGGAGAGGTAGAGTGAATGTTGGGATGGAGGATGGATAGAGGGAGAGGTAGAGTGAGCGTTGGGATGGAGGATGGGTAGAGGGAGAGGTAGAGTGAGTGTTGGGATGGAGGATGGGTCGAGGGAGAGGTAGAGTGAGTGTTGGGATGGAGGATGGGTCGAGGGAGAGGTAGAGTGAGTGTTGGGATGGAGGATGGGTCGAGGGAGAGGTAGAGTGAGTGTTGGGATGGAGGGAGAGGTAGAGTGAGTGTTGGGATGGAGGATGGGTCGAGGGAGAGGTAGTGTGAGTGTTGGGATGGAGGATGGTTAGAGGGAGAGGTAGAGTGAGTGTTGGGATGGAGTATGGGTAGAGGGAGAGGTAGTGTGAGTGTTGGGATGGAGGATGGGTAGAGGGAGAGGTAGAGTGAGTGTTGGGAGGGAGGATGGGTAGAGGGAGAGGTAGAGTGAGTGTTGGGAGGGACAGTAGAGAGGGGGTAAGGGTGGGCGGGAAGGGAGTTATTCTGGCTCTTTCGGTGATGCGGAAATGCTCTGGCCAAGAACCACCTGCCTCTCTCTCTCTCTCTCTCTCTCTCTCTCTCTCTCTCTCTCTCTCTCTCTCTCTCTCTCTCTCTCCCCATGGTGTGTGGTACCGCTTCCTCGGGGTAATTTTTGCTCACACGGCGCTCCTCTGTGCCATACTGATCCATGTGGGTTTGGGATGTCGTGTGTATACCTGTACCTACCTGTATATACCTGTATATACGTTCCCTGTATATACCTGTATGTACGTTCCCTGTATATACCTGTATGTACGTTCTATTGACTCCCTGCGTGTCGTAGAAGGCGACTAAAAGGAGAGGGAGCGGCGGGGGCTGGAAATCCTCCCCTCTCGTTTTTTTTTTAATTTTCCAAAAGAAGGAACAGAGAAGAGGACCAGGTGAGGATATTCCCTCAAAGGCCCAGTCCTCTCTGTTCTTAACGCTACCTCGCTAACGCGGGAAATGGCGAATAGTATGAAAGAAAAATATATATGTAATGTTTTAAGTTTTTTTTATCTTGGTCTTGGTGGCTCTGCAGTCTGTCTTGTCCCTCCACCTCCTCCACCACCAGAAGACTGATCTTCTGGAGGTCATGTTCTTGAGGGCTTGGGCTGGTGTGGGTGGATGCAGGTCATGTTCTTGAGGGCCTGGGCTGGTGTGGGTGGATGGGTGGAGGCAGGTCATGTTCTTGAGGGCCTGGGGTGGTGTGGGTGGGTGGGTGGGTGGGTGGAGGCAGGAGTTGCCTCCATTACAGTGCCCCGTCCGCCCTCCTCCCATTACCTCCAAAATGGCGGACGTTATGACAGGCAGGAGGGAGGGAGGCAGGCCTCCACGCACACCACGTGAACTGACCGACTCTGGTGTCCTCCCGCTGCTGACTATCCTCCCGCCTCCCCCCCCCCCCCACCCCTCCCTCACAAGTCTCACTCACACCTCATCCTCCCACCCTCCCCTCCCGTCCCTCACCAGTCTCACTCACTCCTCATCCTCCCACCCACCCTCCAATCCCCTCCCCTCCCTCACCAGTCTCACTCACTCCTCATCCTTCCACCCTCCCTACCCTCCCCTCCCTCACAAGTCTCACTCACACCTCATCCTCCTACTACTCTCCCCTCCCTCACCAGTCTCACTCACTTCTCATCCTCCCACCCTCCCCTCCCCTCCCTCACCAGTCTCACTCACACCTCATCCTCCTACTACCCTCCCCTCCCTCACCAGTCTCACTCACTCCTCATCCTCCTACTACTCTCCCCTCCCTCGCCAGTCTCACTCACTCCTCATCCTTCCACCCACCCTCCAATCCCCTCCCCTCCCTCACCAGTCTCCCTCACTCCTCATCCTCCCACCGTCCACTTCCCTCCCCTCCTTCACCAGTCTCACTCACACCTCATCCCCAGCCACAACACCACTAGACCATCACGACTGACGCCTCTTGTCTCCAAGCTTCCATTATTTACCCTCACAGTGTGTGTGTGTGTGTGTGTGTGTGTGTGTGTGTGTGTGTCTGTGTGTGTGTCGAAGCAGTAAAGGTTAAGGTGAAGCAGTAAGAGTGCTGGATGGTGGGTCTGGCAGACACCCCTGCCCGGACACATCACCACTCACCACCACCACTACCACCACCGATCTCCACCCTCCACCACCAACCACCACCGCCACCACCATCTCCGCCCTCCACCACCGCTACCACTACCACCATTGTTCAGTATGGACACCCTCACCACTGCTCACCACCACCACCACCACCACCACCAGAGCGTGAGCGGTGGTGGCAGGTTGGTTGGTCAGTGGTGGAATAGAGGCACGGGAGGAAATGCCTCTGGCCAGGAGGACGTTATCCTCCTGTGTCAGGACACACACACACACACCCTCACCTCACCTCACCTCACCTCACCTCACCTCTCCTCTCCTCACCTCACCTCACCTCACCTTACCTCACCTCTCCTCACCTCACCTCACCTCACCTCACCTTACCTCACCTCACCTCACCTTACCTCACCTTACCTCACCTCACCTCACCTCACCTCTCCTCACCTCACCTCACCTCACTCTTCTCATATCACACGACCCTTTATAACCTGCCAGGGAGGGCCATTACACGAGACCTGTCCCTCCCCCCCCCTCCCCTCCCAGGGGCACACATACCCTAGACCAGGGGTAAGCATAGCTGTTGCTGGCTGGCCAGTTGTATAGCACTGTCATCACACCTCTGGAAATACCTGGGTCGGTCAGGGTATCAGTGGTGTGTGTGTGTGGGTGTGTGTGTGTGTGTGGGTGTGTGTGTGTGTGTGTGTGTGTGTGGGTGTGTGTGTTTGTGTGTGTGTGTGTGTGTGTGTGTGTGTGTGTGTGTATGTGTGTGTGTGTGTGTGTGTGTGTGTGTGTGTGTGTTTGTGTGTGTGTGTGTGTGTGTGTGTGTGTGTGTGTGGGTGTGTGTGTTTGTGTGTGTGTGTGTGTGTGTGTGTGTATGTGTGTGTGTGTGTGTGTGTGTGTGTGTGTGTGTGTGTGTGTGTGTGTGTGTGTGTGTTTACTTCATCCAATTATCTGTAATTCTGGTGTTATTTATACACGCACTTTTTTTTTCTTGGGTACCTTTCCTTTCCCACACGCGACACAGCACCTTCCCCCTCCCACGTGAGGTACAGCACCTCCCCCCTCCCACATGAGGCACAGCACCTCCCCCCTTCCACATGAGGCACAGCACCTCCCCCTCCCACATGAGGCACAGCACCTCCCCCTCCCACATGAGGCACAGCACCTCCCCCTCCCACATGAGGCACAGCACCTCCCCCTCCCACATGAGGTACAGCACCTTCCCCTCCCACACATGTAACCACTCCACTCTCGTGTGTTCGTCACCCCCTCCCTCTCCTCCAGACCCCCCCCCCCACCGTCCACGTTCTCCTTGTCACTGTACAGTAACGCCCGTGACAGGGCGGCCTTCCCGTCCGTCTGTCTCACATGACGCAGCTTCACCCGTCTATTTATATTTTTCTGAGCTCGTCCCCGTTCCCCGTCTCTTCTGTCAGCTCGTGGATCCCTGTATCTCTCTTGCCACCGTTCCCGTCTCTGTGACAGGGTACCTCCCCTGCCCTTCACGTCTCTCTCTCTCTCTCTCTCTCTCTCTCTCTCTCTCTCTCTCTCTCTCTCTCTCTCTCTCTCTCTCTCTCTCTCTCTCTCTCTCACGCGAGGCGACGCCAAATGTCGCACTCTCTATAGTGCGAACAGGAATGCTCTTGTCCCCGTACATCATGCTGCACTCTTGATGTACATCGCACGGTACATCATGCTATACTCTCATGGTACATTGCACGGTACATCATGCTATACTCTCATGGTACATCGCACGGTACATCATGCTATACTCTCATGGTACATCGCACGGTACATCATGCTGTATTCTCATGGTACGTCATGCTATACTCTCATGGTACATCGCATGGTACATGCTATACTCTCATGGTACATCGCATGATGTACATCATGATGTACTCTCGTGGTACATCGCACGGTACACCGCATGGTACAACATGCTATACTCTCATGGTGCATCATTGTATGGCCTTACGATATATCATGGTATTTTCATGAGGCTGGTTTGTTATGCCATAAGTCAAGGTCATTACCTCTCCCTGCTGCTGTATGAAGCACCAGACCTTCCCCCATCCACCATCCCACCCCATCCGGCCCGGACCATCTTAAGCCTCTTCACCTCCCCTCTCCTCCCCTCCCCTCTCCTCCCCTCCCCTCCACCTCCCCTCCCCTCCCCTCCCCCTCCCCTCCCCTCCAGGATGACCGGCGTGTGGTGGGTGCTGGTGTCACCTGCCCCTCTGAGCCGGCGCCAGGCAGGCAGGTCCGGTACGGGCTCAGTCCTCCCTCCCTCCCTCCCTCACCCTCTCCCTCCCTCCCTCCCTCCCTCCCCCCCTCACCCTCCCCTACCCCTCCACCCCTCCCTCCCTCCCTCCATATCCACCCACGATCCTGTAGGAAATTCCTCCCACTATTGGGGTCTCCTGAACCCCTCCCTCCCTCCCTCCCGTGAGCGGGGTCTCTCTCTCTCTCTCTCTCTCTCTCTCTCTCTCTCTCTCTCTCTCTCTCTCTCTCTCTCTCTCTCTCTCTCTCTTTCTCCAGAGCCTTCCCTCCCACACTAGCGGGGTCCCTCCTGAACCTTCGCTCCCTCCAGTGGGTCTCCTGAACTTGAACCTTCCCTCCCACCAGTGGGTCTCTGTTGAGCCTTCCCTCCCACCAGTGGGTCTCTGTTGAGCCTTCCCTCCCACCAGTGGGTCTCTGTTGAGCCTTCCCTCCCACCAGTGGGTCTCTGTTGAGCCTTCCCTCCCACCAGTGGGTCTCTGTTGAGCCTTCCCTCCCACCAGTGGGTCTCTGTTGAGCCTTCCCTCCCACCAGTGGGTCTCTGTTGAGCCTTCCCTCCCACCAGTGGGTCTCTGTTGAGCCTTCCCTCCCACCAGTGGGTCTCTGTTGAGCCTTCCCTCCCACCAGTGGGTCTCTGTTGAGCCTTCCCTCCCACCAGTGGGTCTCTGTTGAGCCTTCCCTCCCACCAGTGGGTCTCTGTTGAGCCTTCCCTCCCACCAGTGGGTCTCTGTTGAGCCTTCCCTCCCACCAGTGGGTCTCTGTTGAGCCTTCCCTCTCATGACCAGGCTTAGAGTCACCCTCCTACCACAGAGCCAGTCTTGAGCCCACACTCCTACCACAGAGCCAGTCTTGAGCCCACACTCCTACCACAGAGCCAGTCTTGAGCCCACCCTCCTACCACCAAGCCGGTCTTGAGCCCACCCTCCTACCACCAAGCCGGTCTTGAGCCCACCCTCCTACCACAGAGCCGGTCTTGAGCCCACCCTCCTACCACCAAGCCGGTCTTGAGCCCACCCTCCTACCACAGAGCCAGTCTTGAGCCCACCCTCCTACCACAGAGCCAGTCTTGAGCCCACCCTCCTACCACCAAGCCAGTCCTGAGCCTACCCTCCTACCACAGAGCCAGTCTTGAGCCCACCCTCCTACCACCAAGCCAGTCCTGAGCCCACCCTCCTACCACAGAGCCAGTCTTGAGCCCACCCTCCTACCACAATGCTAGTCCTGAGCCCACCTTTCTACCACCAAGCCAGTCTTGAGCCCACCCTCCAACCACAAAGCTAGTCCTGAGCCCACCCTCCTACCACCAAGCCAGTCTTGAGCCCACCCTCCAACCACAAAGCTAGTCCTGAGCCCACCCTCCAACCACCAAGCCAGTCTTGAGCCCACCCTCCAATCACAAAGCTAGTCCTGAGCCCACCCTCCAACCACCAAGCCAGTCTTGAGCCCACCCTCCTACCACCAAGCCAGTCCTGAGCCCACCCTCCTACCACCAAGCCAGTCTTGAGCCCACCCTCCAACCACAAAGCAAGTCCTGAGCCCACCCTCCTACCACCAAGCCAGTCCTGAGCCCACCCTCCTACCACCAAGCCAGTCCTGAGCCCACCCTCCTACCACCAAGCCAGTCTTGAGCCCACCCTCCTACCACCAAGCCAGTCCTGAGCCCACCCTCTAACCACCAAGCCAGTCTTGAGCCCACCCTCCTACCACCAAGCCAGTCCTGAGCCCACCTTCCTACCACCAAGCCAGCCTTGAGCCCACCCTCCTACCACAAAGCTAGTCCTGAGCCCACCCTCCTACCACCAAGCCAGTCCTGAGCCCACATTCCCACCACCAAGCCAGTCTTGAGCCCACCCTCCTACCACAAAGCCAGTCCTGAACCCACCCTCCCAAGCCAGTCTAGAGCCCACCCTCTCACCACCAATAAGCCTGTCCAGAGCCCACCATCTCCCCAGTGGGTCTAGCCTGCCCTCCAGAGTAACGACGCCTCGCGCTGTTCACTCGAGGGAAAATCTCGTTATTGTACAATTAATTACAATTCCTCATGCGGTACCACCTGGACGGCGATCATTATTAAAAGATAAAGCATTTCCTCAGTGATAGAGAGAAGCCAACTGTACCATAATAAAGTGCGTCAATATGGGTGGTTTGCTGAAAGCGTATTGCGTCACAAGAGAACGGGGACCTGATGATGCAGACGAGGTATGTATGTATTTTGAGGCAGAGAGGAGGGTGGATAAGTAAGGAAGTTGTGTGTGTGTGTGTGTGTGTGTGTGTGTGTGTGTGTGGATGGGGGGGTAAAATAGAATAATGTCCAGTAAATAATGCCAATGTTGACGCCTGGCAGCAGCCCGCTCTTCTCAGGGACGCCCAGTGTTGCCATATCGTGTAATGAGTCTCCCTGTGATGTCGTGCCTTTATTTATGCCGTTTTTGTAATGTTATCGTTTAATGACCTCGACCACAAGACTTCTGGATTTTTTTTTTCTCTATTTCCCAGTCGCTGTCAGCAGTTCTGGTACTTTGTAATTGCTTGAAGGTGAAGTTTTTGGCATTTATGTAGTCTGGTGCACACACACACACACACATCTCGGCTCTCACGGTGAGATTAATTATCTTCCGTCAAGGTAAACTGAGCAGCTGAAATAGATGAGATAAAGATGATAAACAAGATTTTAAAAGTCACACTGATGTAAAAGTGGGTAAAAAAGAACACTTAAGAAGTAAATTAAGATGCAATTACGTTGGATATTGGTTAATATGTATAGTGGAATTTCCCCAGTGGGGGGGGGGGGGTTGCTCGATGTTCGGTGAATTTAACGACAGTGGAAAGGTCAAATTTCATGAATTGCAGCCACCTTTTCAACGAGCAATGGCGAGACAGGAAATGGGTAGTAGAGAGAGTTAAGGCCGAGAGATGGTGGTAACGACCACCTCAGCTTTTGTTGCAACGGTTTTGGCGCGCAGACGATACATACCAGGGAGGGGGGGGGGGGGCAGGGTCAAGGTACACTCCCCAGGGGGATCATTGTGTGTGTGTGTGTGTGTGTGTGTGTGTGTTGCTGCTCGCTCATGCCTGCTTATCTATAATCCTCTGGACGAGCACATGGTAGTGCATTATGTACTAGTGAAAACGATGATGTTTAAGAGGTTTATAAAAGTTACTCCTTCCAAAGGCTGAAAGTAAAGAAAACCTTCACATTTTTTTTTTTTTTTTTTGTTACGGGCTATAAAAAGGAAGGCGTGAGTCTCGAGACGAACACACGGGTGGAGCGAGCCGATGTATGTATATATACTCAGTTTTATAACACAGTGCTAAGGATGGGGTTGTTTTTGTAGCGGGTCGGTGTAGGTTTGGATGCGATTGCCGTGCTGAAATGCTACCTGGGGCTATGGGATCTCGGGGGGGCAGGAGTGGCACTCTCCCAAGGTAAACACACACACACACACACACACACACACACACACACAGAGCATCACCACACCTCATGACTTGTGGTCTCCCCCAGTGGACGTGGCCGGCTTAATGGCCTCTGCGGGAGTCCTGTGAAGACCTTGTGAGTCTTTACGCGTCTTCATCCCAACAAGCCCGGGCTGGGCCCAGGCTGCTGGATTGTGGTCGTTGGTCCACCAAGCTGTTGGAAGCCTCAGCCCAGCCCTCAGGCCCGCCCCCACACAGCCTGGCTGGTCTGGTGCACTGTGTAGGTACTTGTCCAGTGCACTCTTGACCTTCTCTACCGTGCATCCCAGGCTGTTTCTGATGGTAGATGGCAAGGTGGTGAAGAGTCTTGGGCCTCGCATGTTTAAGGTGTTCTCTCTTTTTGTACATATGGCACCTACAGATTTCAGAGGCAGTAGTTTACACAGTCTTCCATGCCTGTCGTGCCAGTAGGATGTGGTTTCCTAATGTAAGTTGGGAACCAGACCTTCTAGCATCATCCAGGTATATATGCTGATACACCTCTCCCAGCTGCGCTACAGGGAGTGTAGATAACCTCAAGAGATTTCAGTCATAGATACATGTCCCTTGTTGTCTGTGGGGTCAGATATTAATGTGGTGTAGTAGTCCCGACTGTGTTGTATGTATGCGAGGCGTGGTCTTTGAATAAAATAAAAGTACGGTAGAGGGTGGATGTTTTGGAGATGACTATGCTTTAGGACAAGCATGTGTGAGGAAGGTTGATCGAATAATGATTTGTAGGGTAAGGGAGAGGGTGTGGTAGTAAGAGGAGGATGTAGGAGGAGGGTTTGCTGAAACGGTTTGGACGTATGGAGAGGATGAGTGAGAGGAGAGGATGACTAATAGAGTGCACAGGCCAGAAGTGGATGGGACAGTGGAAAACATAATTGGAGGTGGAAGGATGAAGTGGAAGATGCTTTGAAGTTTACCGGACCTGAACGTGCAGGGGTTTGTGAGGTGTGCACGGGAAGGAGCGCATTGGAGTGACATGGTATACAGGGAGCGACGTGCTGTCGTGTATTGAACCAGTGCAACTGAAGCGCTCGGGGCAAACCACATCATTGTCTGCAGGAAGCTCTGGTGTCGGTGCATTATACATGACACTTAGACAGTTGATGTGAGTAAATGAAGCTGTTGTTCGTCTGTTCCTGGCGCTACCTCGCTGACGCGGGAAATGGCGAATAGAATAAAAAAAAAAAATCTATACATACTCATGACCCCTAGGGGATAGGGGAGAAAGAATACTTCCCACGTATTCCCTACGTGTCGTAGAAGGCGACTAAAAGGGAAGGAAGCGGGTGGCTGGAAATCCTCCCCCCTCTTTTTTTTTTTATTTTCCAAAAGAAGGAACAGAGAAGGGGGCCAGGTGAGGATATTCCCTCAAAGGCCCAGTCCTCTGTTCTTAACGCTACCTCGCTAACGCGGGAAATGGCGAATAGTATAGAAAAAATACCCATGACAAGTAGATGCTATTCAGAAATTATTATTATCATTGTTATTATTAGTATTGTTATTATTATTATTATTATTGGTAATTATTATTGTCGTTATTTATGTTGCTTATCCTGGCTAATATTAACTGCATTAAGGATAAACGGATTCTCAGCATGTGTTGACCTGAGAATATATGAATTTGACCATTTACACACAGTATGATAATATGTGTGATTGTGAATGATAATTATATCATTAATTTATTATAAATTCTAGGTTATACTGGTGAGCAATGCACAGTCTTGATAATGAATCACTTGTATTCTCAGTGTATTAACACATTTGTCGAATATTTAAGGGAAAACTATGTATGTATACCAACTGCCTGGTAGCTACGTCTCTTCCATGTATATCAACTGACTGTTATATTTCTTACTTGTATCTTCCCTGATGATGCGATTATTACGCGAAAGTGCACTTGGGAACATGTCGTGTTTCATTTCCCGTGGACTCGTCGGAATATGTGCGCGCGTGTGTGTGTGTGTGTGTGTGTGTGTGTGTGTTGTGTGTGTGTGTGTGTGTGTCTGTGTGTCTGTGTGTGTCTGTGTGTGTGTGTGTGTGTGTGTGTGTGTGTGTGTGTGTGTTTGTGTGAGCACAGGTCTTACAGTTGAGGCAAGAAGAAAATCTTTTAGAAAACCCCTGTCGTTTTCACACGGTAGTCCTAAAAAAAAATAATATATATATATATAAACCACGTTGTTTTGTTCTTAGGTAGAGCCGTGGAGAGAAGCAGGGGGACCCCAGACTGGTGATGCCCCCCGGGTCCTCCACCGTCCCCAGAGGTGAAAGTGAGGGAGGAGGAAAGTCCCTGGTCTCACTTTCCCT
Source organism: Panulirus ornatus (assembly GCF_036320965.1). Classification (NCBI taxonomy): domain Eukaryota; kingdom Metazoa; phylum Arthropoda; class Malacostraca; order Decapoda; family Palinuridae; genus Panulirus; species Panulirus ornatus. Next base: position 16,393,249 of record NC_092233.1, on the reverse strand, counting down.
TGCGCTACCTACCTACCTGCATGCGTGCCTGCCTGCCACTCCCTCACGCTCGCTGCTCGTGACGATCTCTCTCTCTCTCTCTCTCTCTCTCTCTCTCTCTCTCTCTCTCTCTCTCTCTCTCTCTCTCTCTCTCTCGTCGGCTCGCTGGGTTACATGTTCCTCGCCTTCCTCGTGTTGGGAGCGTTGGCGTAGCAGCTCCGTGACGTACGCACTGACGCTTGGTAGCGTCCCTTGGTGACGCAGACACCCTCACGCTTCCCCGTGTGCCGAGAGAGAGAGAGAGAGAGAGAGAGAGAGAGAGAGAGAGAGAGAGAGAGAGAGAGAGAGAGTTGCTCACACAGCCTTAACAGGGGTGCTCGTAATGCATTATAGTTCAAGATTTCGTTCGTGGATGGTGTAATGCCTCGGGCAAATGTCGTGTTGGTCTGTGTGTGAAAGAAGGAGTAATTGGGAGCCGAACTCCACCGTGACTGGTCTCCCTCGGGAACGTTTTCTGTAAAAACACTGGGAAAGATATTCAGAAGAAAATTAAATGACTGTTTGCAAAGGACAAATTACCTTCCTGAGAGCCAACGCGGATTTTAGGAGGAAAAAAAAAGGAGGTCATGTGTAGTCGCAGTTTTAGACTTCGAAAGGAAAGGGTGAGTGTATCGCGTGCATCTGGACTGCCAGAAAGCATTTGACACTGTCCCGTGGTGTAGGAGACGCGTTCGATGACATGATTGGAAGGGGATAAAGGAGATACATATTAGAGCACCTCTCTCTCGAAAGTGGGTTGGGGGTCCGCCAGTTGCATCATGCACTTCTTGATCGAATGTAAATATCTTGCTAGTGAGACGGACATGTTGCTCTGAATATGTTTGCGGATGATGCGAAGGTCACGAAGGGGGGAAAGTAAAGAGAAGGATGAGGATTGCAACAGCATACAAGGGGACCTCGACAAATTCCAGGGTAGGATATATGATACGTCACCCATGAACATCAGCCCAAATGAGTACACTGCAGCGAGGATAGAACACGGTAAAACAAGGCCTCCACTCGGGTTATACCAGTCTGATGTAACATGACGTAAGGTGTGCAGGGGTTGTGCGAGGGAGAGCAACCTGTGGGAGTTGTACCTGACGTGGTCGAGTCAGCCAGGGTCTCACAGTAGGAGAAGTGTGTGTGAAAAGGAGACCGACTGTCACCTTGTGGTAGGCCACCTCATGACCATTATGTGGATGAGGAAGTATATGGAAGACTAGGAAGTGCGTGCATATTGATTGGTGTCTGAACTAAGTCGTTGCCTCTCAAGTTTGGCCACAGGGCTTTTAAGAAGCACAGAGAACTGATAAGAGAAGGTCCAGTGGGAGGGGGCACACAGATGGTGCCGGAATGAAAAGGGTTGGGTTACTGGGAGAGGGTAGAGGCCATGAAACTGTCCTCTGTGGAAGAGAGAAGAGTAAGTAAGTGAGGGGAGGAGGGGTGTGGGGGGGGGGTGACCTAGTCACAACCATCAAATTTTTAAAGGTAGTTTAATGACGTCAAACAGATGACAGATTTACAGAGGACGTAATGATAGAGGAATCAGACGCCATAAAATGGGATCTGAACAAGAAATTTCTCATACGTGTCGTAAATAAATGTTTATGTATGGTACCAGAGGTGGATGTAGGGAAGGAGCTGGGTTGTGAGTGGGGACAGGTATTGCACAAGTTTATCATTGCGTAGAACTCTGTCTGTCCCTGTAGAGACAAGTGACACACACACACACACACACACACACACACACACACACACACACACACACACACACACGTACACACACACGCACACACACACACACACACACACACACACACACACACACACACACGTACACACACACGCACACACACACACACACACACGCACACACACACACACACACACACACACACACACACACACACACACACACACACACACACACAGTGGGAGCTGGGAGCTTCATTGGTGTTTGGGAGAAGCGTGAGCCACGAGGATTACCGAGAAAGTGTGAGAGTAACGAGGAATTCCTGTAAGACGTAAACCCACGAAGGCTGCCCGAGGTGTGTGGGGGCCGCGAGGACAGTCAGGAGAGTGTGTGGAGTCAGCGAGGACAATCTGGGGATGTGAGGTTAACGAGGACAGTTTAGAGAATGTGGGTTCAACGAGGACAGTCAAAAGAGGGAGAGGGTCAGCGATTACAATCAGGTGGGGTCAGAATGTACAATCACGAGGGTGTGGGATCAACGAGGACAGTGAGGATGGTGTGGGATCAACGAGGACAGTCAGGATGGAGTGGGATCAACGAGGACAATCAGGATGGTGTGGGATCAACGAGGACAGTCAGGATGGTGTGGGATCAACGAGGACAGTCAGGATGGAGTGGGATCAACGAGGACAATCAGGATGGTGTGGGATCAACGAGGACAGTCAGGATGGTGTGGGATCAACGAGGACAGTCAGGATGGTGTGGGATCAACGAGGACAGTCAGGATGGTGTGGGATCAACGAGGACCGTCAGGATGGTGTGGGATCAACGAGGACAGTCAGGATGGTGTGGGATCAACGAGGACCGTCAGGATGGTGTGGGATCAACGAGGACAGTCAGGATGGTGTGGGATCAACGAGGACCGTCAGGATGGTGTGGGATCAACGAGGACAGTCAGGAGAATGCAGGGGTCATCGAGGACAGTCAGGATGGTGTGGGGTCAACGAGGAGAGTGTGGGGTCAACGAAGACAGGAGAATGCAGGGGTCAACGAGGACATTCAGGAGGATGTAGGGTCAAGTACAGCTATAGGGTCAGGAGGATGTGGGGGTCAACGAGGGCAGAGGAGAACGTGGGGTCAACGAGGACAGTCAGGAGGGTATGGGGTCAACGAGGACTGTCAGGAGAGTGCGTAGTCAACGAGAACAGTCAGGAGAGTGTGGGCATAACGAGGACAGTAGTGTGGGGTCAACGAGGACAGTGAGGAGAGTGTGGGGTCAACGAGGACAGTGAGGAGAGCGTGGGGTCAAACTGGACGTCCATGAGGTTGCATGACCTGGAACACAGCCCTGCAGTAGTCTGTTGACGGGATGATGGAAGGGAACGTGGGAGAGGTGAACCACGAGGTGATGGAAGGGAACGTGGGAGAGGCGAACCACGAGATGATGGAAGGGAACGTGGGAGAGGTGAACCACGAGGTGATGGAAGGGAACGTGGGAGAGGTGAACGACAAGGTGATGGAAGGGAACGTGGGAGAGGTGAACCACGAGATGATGGAAGGGAACGTGGGAGAGGCGAACCATGAGATGATGGAAGGAAACGTGGGAGAGGTGAACGACAAGGTGATGGAAGGGAACGTGGGAGAGGTGAACCACGAGATGATGGAAGGGAACGTGGGAGAGGTGAACCTCGAGGTGATGGAAGGGAACGTGGGAGAGGTGAACCTCGAGGTGATGGAAGGGAACGTGGGAGAGGTGAACCTCGAGGTGATGGAAGGGAACGTGGGAGAGGTGAACCTCGAGGTGATGGAAGGGAACGTGGGAGAGGTGAACCTCGAGGTGATGGAAGGGAACGTGGGAGAGGTGAACCATGAGATGATGGAAGGAAACGTGGGAGAGGTGAACGACAAGGTGATGGAAGGGAACGTGGGAGAGGTGAACCACGAGGTGATGGAAGGGAACGTGGGAGAGGTGAACCACGAGATGATGGAAGGGAACGTGGGAGAGGTGAACCACGAGGTGATGGAAGGGAACGTGGGAGAGGTGAACGACAAGGTGATGGAAGGGAACGTGGGAGAGGTGAACCGCAAGGTGATGGAAGGGAACGTGGGAGAGGAGGACAAAGAGAGGTGATGGAAGGGAACGTGGGAGAGGTGAACCACGAGGTGATGGAAGGGAACGTGGGAGAGGTGAACCTCGAGGTGATGAAAGGGAACGTAGGAGAGGTGAACCACGAGGTGAGGGAAGGGAACGTGGGAGAGGAGGACAAAGAGAGCCAGAAAAGTAACGCGGCGCCAGATGACTGTGGGTGGGGGACAAGTTACTGCCACTTTATTGCCTTACCCGCCATGATACTTGTGTGTGTGTGTGTGTGTGTGTGTGTGTGTGTGTGTGTGTGTGTGTGTGTGTGTGTGTGTGTGTGTGTGACCCGCACACGTAAAATGATAGTAAAGACGTAGACATTAAGTTGGAGGTGTGGTATGTGTATGATGCGTGACGTGAATGGTCATACCATTACCACCGGCAGCGGTGGTGGTGGGGATATGGTGGTGTTGGCGAGCAGCAGTAGCAAGGTGTGTGGTGTTGGCGCGGGGTGCAGTGCTTCTCCCCCAACGGTCACTTGGTGGTGGTGGTGGTGTAGGAGTCTGGTCATGTTCACCATCATGACTGGAGGTGGAGTTCTCCCTATACATCACACGGTTCACCATGAACACCCCCACATGAACACCACCATGTTCATGTTCTGTCCGTGTGGTGAGGGAACCTCGAGTGATGGAAGGGAACGTGGGAGAGTGAACCTCGAGGTGATGGAAGGGAACGTGGAGAGGTGAACCATGAGATGATGGAAGGAACGTGGGAGAGGCGAACCATGAGATGATGGAAGGAACGTGGGAGAGGTGAACCGCAAGGTGATGGAAGGGAAGTGGGAGAGGTGAACACGAGGTGATGGAAGGAACGTGGGAGAGGTGAACACGAGGTGATGGAAGGGAACGTGGGAGAGGTGAACACGAGGTGATGGAAGGAACGTGGGAGAGTGAACCACGAGGTGATGAAGGGAACGTGGAGAGGTGAACCACGAGGTGATGAAGGGAACGTGGAGAGGTGAACCACGAGGTGATGAAGGGAACGTGGAGAGGTGAACCACGAGGTGATGAAGGGAACGTGGGAGAGGTGACCACGAGGTGATGGAAGGGAACGTGGGAGAGGTGACCACGAGGTGATGGAAGGAACGTGGGAGAGGCGAACCACGAGATGATGGAAGGGAACGTGGGAGAAGGTGAACCACGAGGTGATGGAGGGGAGTCCAGCCAAGGATAGGATGGGGAGTCCAGCCAAGGATAGGATGGGGAGTCCAGCCAGGGATAGGGAGGGGAGTCCAGCCAGGGATAGTGAGGATATGAGGGATAGGGCCGGGAGTCCAGCCAAGGATAGGATGGGGAGTCCAGCCAAGGATAGGATGGTGAGTCTAGTCAGGGATAGGGCCGGGAGTCCAGCCAAGGATAGGATGGGGAGTCCAGCCAAGGATAGGATGGGGAGTCCAGCCAAGGATAGGATGGGGAGTCCAGCCAAGGATAGGATGGGGAGTCCAGCCAAGGATAGGATGGGGAGTCCAGCCAAGGATAGGATGGGGAGTCCAGCCAAGGATAGTAGGGTGGGGAGTCCAGCCAAGGATAGGATGGTGAGTCTAGTCAGGGATAGGGCCGGGAGTCCAGCCAAGGATAGTAGGGTGGGGAGTCCAGCCAAGGATAGGATGGGGAGTCCAGCCAAGGATAGGATGGGGAGTCCAGCCAAGGATAGGATGGGGAGTCCAGCCAAGGATAGTAGGGTGGGGAGTCCAGCCAAGGATAGGATGGGGAGTCCAGCCAAGGATAGGATGGGGAGTCCAGCCAAGGATAGTAGGGTGGGGAGTCCAGCCAAGGATAGGATGGGGAGTCCAGCCAAGGATAGGATGGGGAGTCCAGCCAAGGATAGGATGGGGAGTCCAGCCAAGGATAGGATGGGGAGTCCAGCCAGGGATAGTGAGGATGTGAGGGATAGGGCCGGGAGTCCAGCCAAGGATAGTAGGGTGGGGAGTCCAGCCAAGGATAGGATGGGGAGTCCAGCCAAGGATAGTAGGGTGGGGAGTCCAGCCAAGGATAGTAGGGTGGGGAGTCCAGCCAGGGATAGGGAGGGGAGTCCAGCCAAGGATAGTAGGGTGGGGAGTCCAGCCAAGGATAGGATGGGGAGTCCAGCCAAGGATAGTAGGGTGGGGAGTCCAGCCAAGGATAGGATGGGGAGTCCAGCCAAGGATAGTAGGGTGGGGAGTCCAGCCAAGGATAGGATGGGGAGTCCAGCCAAGGATAGTAGGGTGGGGAGTCCAGCCAGGGATAGGGAGGGGAGTCAGCCAAGGATAGGATGGCGAGTCCAGCCAAGGATAGGATGGTGAGTCTAGTCAGGGATAGGGCCGGGAGTCCAGCCAAGGATAGGATGGTGAGTCCAGCCAGGGATAGGGAGGGGAGTCCAGCCAGGGATAGGGAGGGGAGTCCAGCCAAGGATAGGATGGGGAGTCCAGCCAAGGATAGGGAGGGGAGTCCAGCCAAGGATAGGATGGGGAGTCCAGCCAAGGATAGTAGGGTGGGGAGTCCAGCCAGGGATAGTGAGGATATGAGGGATAGGGCCGGGGAGTCCAGCTGGGGATAGTGAAGATGTTAGGATAGGGTGGGGGAGTCCAGCTGGGGATAGTGAAGATGTTAGGATAGGGTGGGGGAGTCCAGCAAGGGAGGGATCAGTGAGGATGTGAAGTTGGGGGAGGGATGGCACCAGGTAAGGGGAGGTGGGTGGTAAGCGGGCGGCCTTCCGTTGCCTATAATTGAGAGGTGCTCCGGGTAATAACGAAGCTCATTATCTCTGGAATTGGCGAGGTGAGGGAGGGTGGGTGAGGTGTATTCCCCCGTCATGCTGTGGACTCCCCCGTGTTGCCAGCGACAGCAGCAGCCACAGCAGTAGCCTCCTCCTGTGGTACGCCACCATGGTGTTTGGGTGTCGTGGTCTAGGGGGTCGGGTTAACGGTCGTGTCGTTGTTTCGTTATGATTGCTCCTGGTTCCGGGGGGGGGGAGAGATGATGATGATAAAAACGGGTTATGCAAGATGGGTGAGCGAGGCTCTGGCTGGGAGGTGGAGGTGGAGGGGAGGGAAGTACGACTGACCCAGGGACAAACCAGCTGGGGTCGACCGACCAAGATGACCAGAGCCGACCAGCGTGGGCCCAGCCCGGGGCTGTGTGTGTGGGGGGAGGAGGGCACTGGAAGACTTCATCAGCAGGTATGTGTGACTTGTGACGACGGGTGATCCTTGACCTCACGGGCAGGGTGTGGTTAATGATGGTTGACCTCACGTGCCGGGTGTGGTCAGTTATCGTTGACCCCACGTGTAGGGATGTGGTTAATGTTCGTTGACCCCACGTGCAGGGTGTGGTCAGTGATCGTTGACCCCACGTGTAGGGATGTGGTTAATGTTCGTTGACCCCACGTGCAGGGTGTGGTCAGTAATCGTTGACCCCACGTGTAGGGATGTGGTTAATGTTCGTTGATCCCACGTGTAGGGTGTGGTCAGTTATCGTTGATCCCAACTGTAGGGATGTGGTTAATGTTCGTTGACCCCACGTGTAGGGATGTGGTTAATGTTCGTTGACCCCACATGCAGGGTGTGGTCAGTGATCGTTGACCCCACGTGTAGGGATGTGGTTAATGTTCGTTGACCCCACGTGCAGGGTGTGGTCAGTGATCGTTGACCCCACGTGTAGGGATGTGGTTAATTTTCGTTGACCCCACGTGTAGGGTGTGGTCAGTTATCGTTGATCTCACGTGTAGGGATGTGGTTAATGTTCGTTGACCCCACGTGTAGGGATGTGGTTAATGATCGTTGACCCCACGTGCAGGGTGTGGTCCGCGATGGTTACATGACGAGTACTCCCATCGTAATGACCAGGTTATATACATGCTAATGACCAGGTTGTACACATCAATATTAGAACACAGCAGCGTTCAGTGTGCAGGCGGGCGGGGGGCGTCCAGGCAGAGCGGCGCCCGTGCGCGGGGGGGAAGCATCGTCAGCATCACTGAGCACACGCTAAAAACCTTTTCCCTTCTACAGAAAATGGTTGGTCATGTGACAGCGTAGTGGGTAGTACCCATCGCCCACCTCATCCTCTTTACTTCCCCCGTGTCACCACGACCACCGGGATGTCCTAGTGTGGTTGTAGTATCATCCACGTGATGTAGATGTCATGTTAGGTTATGATATGATGTTGTGGACTACCATATTAATGTGTGTCTCTTATCCTGTTGCAGGTATGTGTGTGTGTGTGGATGTTACGGAGAGGCGGCTTCCTCCAGGGACGTGAGGTAGGTATGTTGGCCATGAACCTCCCTTTTCCTCTGGCCACTCGACTTTCCTTCAGTATCCTGTACGTCGCGTGTGGTCAGGTTTTCTTCGTCGCTCCGTCCCTCTCTCCGTCCGCAGTGATACGTTTGTTTCTGCCCCAGCATCACCACTGTGTGTCAACCTCTTTCTCTTGCCACCGTTTGACGCAGCCAGGGTTCTGCCAGAGCACGCGTGGGAGGGAGCGGGTGCTGTAGGCTGTACACATGACTTGTACCACCACCAGCACCACCACCACCAGCTCCACCAGCTCCTCCTCGCCAGATATTGGTTCAACTCAAGAGTCACCGGGCCCATTCGCGTGTACTTGTGATGGTTTATGTCCTGTGTGGCGTGTGTGTTATAACGACACTTTAATGAGTTGACTTATTCCCATTACAGGGCGATAACGGCAGGAGGTCAGGTCAGGTCACACAACATTCATTACTCGGCGTGTCCAGGTTTAGGCGCCGCCGTGGGCGCTCGTCTCCTGATGGAGGAGGAGGAGGAGGAGGATAGAACAGAAGCGCCTCCTGATGGAGGAGGATGGAACGGAACAGTCATGGGGAAGGGATGGTGGCCGTTAGGAAGATGGAGGCGACCCATGAGATAATGGTGGATGTCACACAGGGACAGGTGATGGGGAAGTAATGGGGAGGGAGGTTGTAGGTGATGGGTGGTATGGGGTCTTGATAGTGAGGTGTGCCAGAGGATGAGGGAGTCGTGTATAGCGGAGACAGACACCAGAGTCAAACGGACTTTAGTTTCTTAGTTTAGAAACTATATATATATATATAATATATATATATATATATATATATATATATATATATATATATATATATATATATATATATATATATAACAAAGAATTTCAGTGACTGCATGGGTGAAGGGTACATGACTTGGTGATAGGTGGATGGGAGGTAACATTCATGTAATGCAAAACATATGTAACATTCGTCCTACATATACAGAACATATTATTAACATTAACAGTGATAATACAAATGGTAGGTGGGGGAAAAAACATTTTGCATGTACGATATATACGCAGATAAATGAGTACACACTGAATATGAATGTGTGTGTGTGTGTGTGTGTGTGTGTGTGTATAGAAGGGGCAAAAATGTATATTACGTGTGGGAGTACTGTAACAGAGTGTACTGGCACTTGGGGTGTTGCTAACGGAGACAGTAACACAGAAGAAGGTTTAGGTACTACACACGGGACGTGGGTGGGGGGGGGGGGGTGATTAGCTTCTGCACGGGGCGTGGTAACAACACATTTGGTCAGTGGGCACCAGGGGGGGGGTAGTGTGGAAGGATATGGTCTGAGACGGTACCCCGCACCCTGGGATGATCAGGGAGTGGGCGGCTGGTAAGGGAGAGAGAGAGAGAGAGAGAGAGAGAGAGAGAGAGAGAGAGAGAGTTGAAGGTTGGCATGGGTTTAGGAGACTGTGAAGGGAAAGTGGGTATGGTAGGAGGGGGGGGGGTTAGGGTCAGTGTGGAGGAGAAAGGTCTGTTGACTGCTGGTGGAAGGGGGGTGGGTGGGGGACGTGTGTGGGTTGGGGGGGAAGCTACCAGCGTCGTGGGTGTACACACGTGTGTGGGGTGGGGTTGGGGGGAAGCTACCAGCGTCGTGGGTGTACACACGTGGGTGGGGTGTGGGTTGGGGGGGAAGCTACCAGCGTCGTGGGTGTACACACGTGTGTGGGGTGGGGTTGGAGTTGGGGGGAAGCTACCAGCGTCGTGGATGTACACACGTGCGTGGGGTGGGGTTGGGGGGAAGCTACCGGCGTCGTGGGTGTACACACGTGTGTGGGGTGGGGTGGGGTTGGGGGGAAGCTACCAGCGTCGTGGGTGTACACACGTGGGTGGGGTGTGGGTTGGGGGGGAAGCTACCAGCGTCGTGGGTGTACACACGTGTGTGGGGTGGGGTTGGAGTTGGGGGGAAGCTACCAGCGTCGTGGGTGTACACGCGTGTGTGGGTTGGGGTTGGAGTTGGGGGGAAGCTACCGGCGTCGTGGGTGTACACACGTGTGTGGGGTGGGGTGGGGTTGGGGGGAAGCTACCAGCGTCGTGGATGTACACACGTGGGTGGGGTGGGGTTGGGGGGAAGCTACCAGCGTCGTGGGTGTACACACGTGTGTGGGGTGGGGTGGGGTTGGGGGGAAGCTACCAGCGTCGTGGGTGTACACACGTGTGTGGGGTGGGGTTGGAGTTGGGGGGAAGCTACCAGCGTCGTGGGTGTACACACGTGTGTGGGTTGGGGTTGGGGGGAAGCTACCAGCGTCGTGGGTGTACACACGTGTGTGGGTTGGGGTTGGGGGGAAGCTACCAGCGTCGTGGGTGTACACACGTGTGTGGGTTGGGGTTGGGGGGAAGCTACCAGCGTCGTGGGTGTACACACGTGTGTGGGTTGGGGTTGGGGGGGAAGCTACCAGCGTCGTGGGTGTACACACATGTGTGGGTTGGGGTTGGGGGGGAAGCTACCAGCGTCATGGGTGTACACACGTGTGTGGGGTGGGGTTGGGGTTGGGGGGGAAGCTACCAGCGTCGTGGGTATACACACGTGTGTGGGTTGGGGTTGGGGTTGGGGGGAAGCTACCAGCGTCGTGGGTGTACACACGTGTGTGGGTTGGGGTTGGGGGGGAAGCTACCAGCGTCGTGGGTGTACACACGTGTGTGGGGTGGGGTTGGGGGGAAGCTACCAGCGTCGTGGGTGTACACACGTGTGTGGGGTGGGGTTGGGGGGAAGCTACCAGCGTCGTGGGTGTACACACGTGTGGGAGGTGGGGTTGGGGGGAAGCTACCAGCGTCGTGGGTGTACACACGTGTGTGGGTTGGGATTAGGGGGAAGCTACCAGCGTCGTGGGTGTACACACGTGTGTGGGGTGGGGTTGGGGGGAAGCTACCAGCGTCGTGGGTGTACACACGTGAGTGGGTGGGGTTGGGGGGAAGCTACCAGCGTCGTGGGTGTACACACGTGTGTGGGTTGGGGTTGGGGGAAGCTACCAGCGTCGTGGGTGTACACACGTGTGTGGGGTGGGGTTGGGGGGAAGCTACCAGCGTCGTGGGTGTACACACGTGTGTGGGGTGGGGTTGGGGGGAAGCTACCAGCGTCGTGGGTGTACACACGTGTGTGGGGTGGGGTTGGAGTTGGGGGGAAGCTACCAGCGTCGTGGGTGTACACACGTGTGTGGGGTGGGGTTGGAGTTGGGGGGAAGCTACCAGCGTCGTGGGTGTACACACGTGTGTGGGGTGGGGTTGGGGGGAAGCTACCAGCGTCGTGGGTGTACACACGTGTGTGGGGTGGGGTTGGAGTTGGGGGGAAGCTACCAGCGTCGTGGGTGTACACACGTGTGTGGGGTTGGGGGGAAGCTACCAGCGTCGTGGGTGTACACACGTGTGTGGGGTGGGGTTGGAGTTGGGGGAAGCTACCAGCGTCGTGGGTGTACAGTGTACTGTGTAACATCCCTGCTCGCGTGTCCACAGTCACTCGGGGAAATGTAATGTATTCTTGTTTTTCTTTGACCCTGGATCTGTTATTTTACCTTATTTTTTTTTTTTTCCAAAAGAAGGAACAGAGGAGAGGTCCAGGTGAGGATATTCCCTCAAAGGCCCAGTCCTCTGTCCTTAACGCTACCTCGCTATCGCGGGAAATAGCGAATAGTATGAAAAAAAAAAAAAAAAAATATATATATATATATTACATTACATTACATTACATTATGCGTGACCGTCGTTTCCAGCATTGGCGTAGTAGCGCCTGGAACAAAAATGACCAAATTATAAACCTTTTTCAAATACCGTAATTACACACTCTCGTTACATATTCTTTACGGATTAAAAATGCATCACATACTCCAAAAGAAAAAAGCAGAGCGAGAGAGAGAGAGAGAGAGAGAGAGAGAGAGAGAGAGAGAGAGAGAGAGAGAGAGAGAGCGCAATGTTTTTACCGTGTTTAATTCTGGTGAGGGAGGTGAGTGTGGCTGGGGGTGACACACACAAGGGTAGTGGGAGGGACGGAGGGGCGGGCGAGGCCTCTCCTTTAGTGTGTCTTTGTTCCACTCGCTACCTTCCTCACCATTCCTTTCCCCTCTCTCTCACACCCCCCCTCTCTCTCTCTCTCTCTCTCCCTCCATACCATTCCTACCAGGGCCTTTACAACCTCCCTCCCCTCCCCCCCTTCCCTTCCTCTCCTCCTCCTCTCCTTAACCAACCCCCCTCCCCCTCCACCCCTCATCTAAGTACCCATTAACAATGGAGAGTGTGACCACCCCCTTCCCTTTCCACCACCCTGTTTCCCCCCCACCCACTCACCCCCTCCTCCTGCAAGTGGACTATTATAGATGGTTAAGTGTGTGTGTGTGTGTGTGTGTGTGTGTGTGTGTGTGTGTGTGTGTTGTTAATTCATGGGTTTGGCGGTAGTTTGCAACCTAGATCTGGGCGGCTCTTATCGATTCTCCCGCGTCTCGGTTGGCAGTTTCCTTTTATTCCCCCACACACACACGCACAAGGCTCCACCAGGAAGAAATTCCGAGACTTATCACTTATTCGTTTATATGTTATTTATTTATTCATGTATTTAATTTATGTATTTATTTATTCATTCCCCAGTCTCGTATGGGGAGGCATACGGGACTGTTGCTTGAGGGTATCGGGAAGATAAGATAAGATAAGATAAGAGGACGCGATTGGTGATAGATGGCCAGGGATGTCCGACTCACAAGCCTGAATTTTTTTTTGTTTTTTGGCCGTACCCTTTATAACTCCCTCCCTCGGGTCCTGTTACGTGTAGTTAAATTTCTCTCTCTCTCTCTCTCTCTCTCTCTCTCTCTCTCTCTCTCATGCCCTCTGGATGATGGCCCCATAGAGAGAGAGAGAGAGAGAGAGAGAGAGAGAGAGAGAGAGAGAGAGAGAGAGAGAGAGAGAGAGAGAGAGAGGTGGAAACCTGGGAGGGGAAAAAAGAGAGAAAGGAGAATCTGGGTTTGTTTACATTTCAGCCTCTCTCTCTCTCTCTCTCTCTCTCTCTCTCTCTCTCTCTCTCTCTCTCTCTCTCTCTCTCTCTCTCTCTCTCCCTGGGTGGTGGTGGTGTGGGGAGTGGTGGTGGGGTGTGTGAGTAAGTGAGGGGTGAGGGAGCGGGGTGTGTGAGCAAGGGAGGGGTGAGGGAGCGGGGTGCGGTATGGCCGGCCAGCGTGACGGTGTACGATGTTTCCAGCATTTTTTTTTCTCTTTTTTTTTTCTAAATAATTCTCAGAGTTGGGAATGACAGGTGATTGTAGCTAACTTTTATTGTATGATTAACTCTTTTTTTCTTTCATCCATGATATTTGAGTTTGGCGTCCTGTATATTTTCTGTTCTTTCTATAATGTGTCGAACGAGGAGGATTGGTATAGACCCTGTACTGAATGAAGTACATTTGTTCATAGAGGAGGAGGAGTACGGGGGTTGAGGAATGACTGATGGGAAGTACACAGTGTCTTCTTTTGATGTACACTCTCGCCGCTCTGCGTACTTATTACACTCAATTTCTCACTTAAAGGTTAATTTACGATAATTGTTAGTTTTTTTTGAACTTCAACAGATGTTGGTGGGTTGGTTTGTGTGGGTAAACTTGCTCTGTGTCGTGTAGAGGTGTGGTGTAGAGTACAGGTGGTGTGTGTGTGTGTGTGAGTCAGGTGGTGGAGAAAGTGGCAGAGACCAGCGTGGGGTGGGCACGAGTGTGTGTGTGTGTGTGTGTGTGTGTGTGTGTGTGTGTGTGTCAGGGTTGTATTTATCTCATCCTTTGTGGGTTGTGGGAGGAGGAGGTGGGGTTGGGGGGTGTGGGATGGGGTGTTGGTTATTTAGGGTGCATGTAGCGTACTTTCCCCCTCCCCTGTGTTATAATTCGGGATCTCCTTATCTCTGGGTTGGATCGTGTCTCCCCCACCCCCCCGCCGCCGTGTTGAGGAGGAGAGGAGGCCTGACTGACCAGCCCAGCCTGGCCACAGGCGCGTGTCGACGTCACACCGGGACTGCCAAGGCGTGTTAACGCTTCCAGCACAATCCTTCGTCCACCCCGGGGCCTACCCCATTGTCTCCCCCTCTCTCTCCCATACTTCCTTTGACTCTCTCTCTCTCTCTCTCTCTCTCCCCAGCCGTAGTCTCCAGAGGGCGCGGGTGATGATAAAGGTTGTGGTGGCGCGGCATTAGCATGCGGGAGGGGTCTCGTGTACATACATGGAGCGGACGGGTTATGACAGGTATTTGGGTCGCCGAGCTGACCGGGCTGGAGTACCCACCTTCCCCCACTCCCTGACCCCCCCCCCCCCCCCACCCGCCCCTGACCCAGCCCAGGTGTTGCAGTCCCCCCACCTTCTGTAGTACGGTAACAACCCCCACCCACCCGCCCCTGACCCAGCCCAGGTGTTGCTGTCCCCCCCTTCTGTAGTACGGTAACTCCCACCTCATCCCTGACCCAGCACAGGTGCCTCCCCCCCCTTTCATAGTTTATCTCAGGGTACTGAGTTAAAGGGAGTCCATTCGCACCCTCCCCCATTCCATTAACGCTTCATATATACCCTAACCTGAGCCACGTACCCATTTTATCGACTAACCCCCTAAGGGTGGATGAAGAGCTGAGTTGACTGTGGACCGATTTCCGTAACTAGGATTCGAACCTATGAGCTCGACCCGGGGCGGCACACGCACTCCCCTTCCTCTATCCAAGTTGGCGGACCTCCTCCTCCTCCTCCCACAGACGGTAGCGAGCGTCTGTCCACCCCACTGCCGGCACGTACCATGACCACCACCACTGGAAGACCCCTTTGTTGTTTTGCCTAGAGGACTGGTCAGTGTAGCACACTGTGCGGTATACATGGTAGGATGTAGACCACCAGCAGGAAACATCTTGCTAGGTCGCGAGGCTCTTGCGTTAGGGAAGGACTGCGGCAGGCAGGCAGGCGGATCCGTCGGTGGGGGGGGGGGGGGGGGGGGGCAACAGGACAGCGCCCTTAAAACCACCTCAGCGTCTACGTCAGACGAGAGGATCCCCGAAGACTTGGCCACCAGTACACCCGTCCCGCCTCTTGACCGTATGTATGGTCGTTGACGTGCACACCCACGTCCAGAGTGTCGGCCTCATAAAATGGTGTTTGAAGAAGAGTGAAAGGAACTGCTTCTTGATGCACCAGTTGTGGAGCGCTCCGTCGCCTCGTGGCCCAGCAGCGAGTAAGGATACCCGCTTGTAGACCCAGTGGCAGGAACACACACACACACACACACACACACACACACACCTCCTCCTTCCCTCCCTCCCTCCACCCGACGCACTCTATACCACCTGGCGGTATCCACAGACACAAGGGTCGTGTATCTGTCCCATCACCTCTCCTCCTCATGACCCACAAAACCAACAAGAGACGGACAATAAAAGCGATATTGAGTACACTTGGGACATTAATGGCCCGAGGCTGTTGAAGACAGTGCCTGCAGCCATCATCAGAAACACCGTCAGGCGCGTACTGGAGACGGTAAAGAAGGAAGTGCAGGCGAATCTGTGATGTACACCAGAGCAACCAGGCTGTAGGAGATAACGTGGGTCTGCGGGGCCCTGGCTGGAAGCAGCTTGGTCCACCAGCGGGTCAGCTTCAGCAGCTGTGGCTGCCAGCACGAGCCTGTGTGGGTTAGAAAACCTCTGAAGTAAACTTCGTGTAATCTTCTACATACATCTGTAGGTATCCCTCACATGCCAGTATGTATTTCCTCACGCGACAAGGTACCAGGATCTGCAGGTGACAGGTAACCAGGCTGTATCCCACCCAGAACCACGTGTGTGTGTGTGTGTGTGTGTGAGAGCCCCGCCACTGTCTCACAACGTAGCACTTTTCTCCAGACTCTTTCCATTTACGTCATCTTTTTACGTAGTGTGTTGAGGAACTTTGAGACAACAACATGAAAGAGGCGGGGGAAGGGGAACTCATGGAGGGAGGGGGTGAGTGTTGAGTGGCTATTGCTGCTGCTGCTGCAGGAGGAGGAGGAGGAGGAGAAGGAGGAGAAGGGTGACTGACAGACAGTCCTGGACTGTGATCTAGTGGTTAGCCCCACTGTCTATGTGTCCGCTGGTGACATGTATCACGTGAGTTATATGGGGGTGGCCACACTGCCAGACGATGCTCCAGGTATACAGGGCCACACTGCCAGACGATACATCAGGGATACATGGCCACACTGCCAGACGATACATCAGGGATACATAGCCACACTGCCAGACGATACAACAGGGATACAAGGCCACACTGCCAGACGATACATCAGGTATACATGGCCACACTGCCAGAAGGTACACCGGAGATACATGGCCACACTGCCAGAAGATACACCAAGGACACATTGCAACATAATGTAGCATTTGTAGGATTGTAGCCAGCAGTACAGTCAGCAGTGTGTGTTACCCACAAAATGATGATATTCAGAGGGGAAGTATGACCCTCCCGCATCAACACATACAGTAAACACTGCCTCGTGTTTCATCAAGCACGGACCTTTTAACCCCCGGTGTTTCAGCAGGTAGAAACCGTCGAACCCTTTGTGTTTCATCAGGGAGGAAGCATGAGACCATGAGTTTCAGCAGACTGAAACTACGGAACCCTTTGTATTTCCACAGGTAAAAACCATCGAACCTTTTGTGTTTCATCATTTAGAAACTATAGAACCATGTGTTACGTCAG
>NC_092233.1:16341423-16371423 GCF_036320965.1 Panulirus ornatus | reverse complement strand
TGCGCCTCAGGACATGGCCATTGCAGACGACATAGATAGATTGAAGAAGTTAAAGTGATGGAGAATGTTGAAGAGATGGGGGCGGCCCCGTGTGTGTGTAACTCCCTCCCCGTACTCCTACACACACACACACACACACACACACACACACACACACACACACACACACACACACATACAGTATAATTTTTACGAACGATTCTCTAATACTTGCATGATAGATTTAGCACAATAAGTCTTTTTATGTACGTGTTGATCCACGACGCGAGATCCCTCTCTGGTGTATGTTAAGTTGTCCCTCCTCCCCCTTGCTTCGTGTGGTAGTGGTAAAGACCTCGTCCACCTGGCTGCCTCGTGTAATGCATGTTCAAACCATCATGCATGTTCAAGTCGTTGGTGGTATCTTGTTAACCCCCCGGCATGCCCGAGGCGGAGGAAGGGTGGCCAAGACATGACCGCTCGCCATGTTTGCGCTTTTTAGCCGATTGGATGAATCCACTGGTGTGCTTCAACGGCTTAATTGGATGAAACCCGTGCCACTTGTGTCGCCACCGGCACACTCGCCACCCACGTACAGCGTGCCGACGCACTCGCCACCCACGTATAGTGTGCCGACGCACTCGCCACCCACGTACAGTGTACCGACACACTCGCCACCTACGTACAGTGTACCGACGCTCTCGCCACCCACGTACAGTGTACCGACGCACTCGCCACCCACGTACAGTGTACCGAAGCACTCGCCACCCACGTACAGTGTGGACGGGTCAAAGTGTTCACCTCCCCTGGTTTACTGGGTCGTTGGCTGGTGGGCGGCTGCCGTACTGGGCAGCCTGGCCCAACACCCACACCCGGCTGGGGCTGTAGAACCCTCCTAGTGGGAGGTAGGGGGAAAAGTGACCACCATGCTGGTGAGTCCGCCACCAGGGGGCGTGGATGGACCAGTTCTGCCACCTGGGGTATGTCTTTATGCACGTACTGGGGGACGATTCACACACACACACACACACACACACAGGGAAGAGTTGTAGGGGATGATGTAAGGTTACATGAACTGAACGACAAGGTCAGAATTGCTTTTCCATTGGAGAACACTTTACTGTAGCCCGTGAACCAGCGAAACGGAACGAGGAGGAGGAGGAGGAGGAGAAGGTATTAGAAAGTGTTCCGTCACCAAGGGAAGACACGAGCGGAATGCTCCAGGGGCATGGCTCGCGCCAGGATCATGGTCCTCATGAGAAAGCTCACCCTAATGTGCTGAAGATGTGTCCAGATGCTTATGACAAACTGCGGGAAATAACTGAGTGTCAAATGGTCCCGGAGAAGGCCAGAGTGCCAAGGGAGGAGAGTGGGAAAGGACAACCGTCTTACTTGTCTTGAAGAAAGGAGGCCGGGAAGAGGAGCTGGACTGCACGAGTCTCACTGACGAGTTGGGTTTGTGAGGTACAGGAAAAGATGATCAGAAAGCAGTTGGGTGACTTTATGCAGTGGAGAAGTTATCTATCTAAGACACAACATAGTTTTAGGGGAAGGAAGGCGTGTGTAACGAACCTCATAGACGTGTATGATAGAGTGAGCTCTGTTGTAGACGAGAGAGAAGGCTGGGCGGATTGCTTGCACCTGGGATTGGTGGTGAGAAGCATTTGACTGTGTACCACACGAGAGGCTGATTAAGAAGCTGGATCACCGAGAAGGAATAAGGGGGAAGACTCCTCGGGTGGAGAGAGCGAAGGACGCATTCAGAGAAGCCTTCACCAGCTGGGTTGAGGTCACCAGTGGTGTGCCGCAGGGCGCTCTTCTGGGACCATTATTCTTCCTAGTCCATGTGAATGACATGCCAGGAGGTACAGACCCTTACGTGAGTGTATGTTTCCAGGTGACGCAAAGGTCCCGAAGGAAGTGAAAAGAGAGAAGAGAATTGCGCCAACTTAGAAGGGATAGATTCTAAAGTTTGTACGATACGTGTGGGATAAAGTTCGAGTGGAAGGAAATGTAAAAGTGATGAGGATGGGTCTCAAGGAAAGAAAGCCAGGATGTGGACATCATGTAGCAGGAAGGAAGCACCAGGACTGTGAGTGTTGATAGACGTGGGAGCCGACACCGTCCCCAACCCGTTGCCAGAGTCCCAACTGGGGAGAACAGTTCAGGAGACCTACCCACCCGCCCTCCTGTCCACTGGCAAAGATGAGATTGCGTTCAAACTGTTCGTATCCTACATGAGGCGTGATATAGCATACGCTCCTCAAGTTCGGTCGCTGTGCTTAAAGAGGCACAGATAGCTAATAGAGAAGGTCCAGAGGAGGAGGGCACAGGACGCTGTGATGCAAGAGGAAAGTCCTTTATGTATATATGCCTACTATAGAAGAGAGAAGAGCGAGGGATGACCTGATCACAACCTAATGGTCTGTGAACCAGGTTGAGGTCGTAGCCAGTGAACAACAGCCACAGGACACAACATGAAATTAAGTTATGGGTTTGTGTAAAACAAGAAAAGACGAGGAAGTACGTTGTTAGTGTAACACTGGCGGATGAATGGGATACACTTCGTGAAGATGGATCATAGGATGGATGGTTGGAGGAGAGGTGTACAACGAGCGTAAAAACTTCCCCCTCCGTACGGTACACACACACACACACACACACACACACACACACACACACACACACACACACCATTTTATTGGATATATATTAAAAAGTTTCAGTTTGCACCCCAAAGTTATACTAGTTTCACAAGGCTTACGGCTGCCTAGTATTGCCTGTACTAAATGAAATTGTCTCGTGTTTCTGATGTTTTTTTTTTTTTTTTACCAGCCTGTAGCAGTGAGCGTGGGGGAGGGGCCTGGGGTGTAGGGCCAGGCGGCCGTAGCCACAACAGGTCGGCGCTGTGGCAGTTGATATAAGAGTGACTGGTAGTTGTGTCTTGTGAATGTGACGTGTGACGCCCAACCTCCCCGAGCACCACGTCTGGTGGTCTTCCGTGTGACGTGTGACGTCCAACCTTCCCGAGCACCACGTCTGGTGGCTTTCTGTGTGACGTGTGACGCTCAACCTTGCCGAGCACCACGTCTGGTGGTCTTCCGTGTGACGTGTGACGCTCATCCTTGCCAAGCCCACGTCTGGTGGCTTTCTGTGTGACGTGTGAGGCCCAGCCTTGCCAAGCCCACGTCTGGTGGCCCCCTGACGGACGTGGTAGCTGAGGTGTTGGACTGACGCTGCTGAAGAACACGGATTTGATGACGTTGACCGTCATGGACCGTGGCTCGGTGACTGACGCCGCTGGCTGACTGACGCCGCTGACTGACTGATACAGACTTTTGGCTGATGAGGCTGACGCTCAGAGGGAGCCGAGACTTACCAAGACATTGTATAGACAACATTCCCACCGAAGGATCACGACACGTGATAAACCTAGCCACGTGTCGTGTATCCTGGGAGAAGACAAACCCAGTCGCCCAAGGAGGTGCATTTGCGCCCGTAGTATTTGACATAGGCATGCCTGACACTGAAGCGAGTACAGCGAGGACATCAAGAGTCCCTACCATTACTTGCTGATAGTAATTTGGAGAAGTAGGAATAATATCAACCAAGAGGAGACACTTGAGACATTTTCGACACGTACAGAGTCCTCCAGTGGGGGGGTTACTTAAAGACATCATGCGTCTCACAGGTGATCAGTTCCCAGTCCATTTGTCTGGTGGGCAGATAGAGACGCCCCTGCAGGTGGCAGGGTTAGCGGTCTCTTAAGGCGCTAGTTCTCCCGCGGATGGGAATCCTGCGGCCTGGCGCTAACATCGCTCGGGGCGGGCGAGGATGCAGGGTGAGGAAGTGTCCAATGATAATCACACGAGCCGCATTGACGCTGGAAAGGATCTGAGCCCCTGGGAAGCGACCGGAGTCGTCGCTTGGGGCTGTACTCTTTGGCGCGCAGATGGGCGGGGTAGACCCGTTATGTACCCTAACGTAAACCCTGGAAGGCGTGGAAGACCTGTGATCAACATTTCCTCCTAAGTCTAAAGATACGTTAAGCACACCGGGAGAAAATGTGAACATTCGTGGCCCGGGTGTGTCCAACACATGAGCTGCAGCCATCAGAGGTACTGCAGATGTACAGTGGAGAAGTTTCAGAAGGTCTTGGGTACGTATTTATAAACTGTGCCACGCCAAAACCAGGGGCTATGGGTGGGCAACGTGGGGCCTGCGGGCCGCGGCCTCCAACAGCTTGGTCGACAAGCAGACAAAACACATCGTGGACTCAGACCGAGGTTCTTGGGGGATAAAGAGCTTGTAAGCGTAGGCAAGGTCAAGGTCAGGGAAAAGTGTGACCTGAGACCCGTTAGTCTCGATGTTGACCATGACCCAAAGTTAATCCTGAAGAAGAAGAAGAAGAAGAAGAAGAAGAAGAAGAGAGAGAGAGAGAGAGAGAGAGAGAGAGAGAGAGAGAGAGAGAGAGAGAGAGAGAGAGAGAGTTTTGACCATGCAGATTATTGAGGATAATCGTGTCGAACACGAACAGAGGTGAGTGTCAGACGGTCGTATAGCACAGAGGAACCCAGCTGGGGGCCTACCGTAGTAGATCCATCAGGCTACCCGGGTAGTGGAGGAGAGGTGTTGGTGTGGTGGAGGAGCATCTACTGCCTCCCTACCTCCCTCACCACCTGACGTGCACACTGAGCCGTCTCTCCTATACGCCAGTAAGTGACCTTTTAAGAAAAGTCCGCGAGTGTCAGTCATGTAACCACGAGCAGCAACATTACCTGTTATCTCCAGTAATTAACTGTATGCACCAGCGAGTCGTGGCGTGCCCTACGTAATGTCACGCCCGCGCCATGTCGCGTGAAGGTGTGTGTGTAAATGTCACGCCCGCACCATGTCGCGTGAAGGTGTGTGTGTGTAAATGGAGTGAAGTGCAAAGTGAAGATATTAATGTTAATGTCACTGTTTGACCGACCGGTGATGGCTGCATACACACACACACAACCTCCTCCTCCCTCCCTTAATTATTCTGTGCTCGTTGTGTTTGTGCTGTAGTTTCAGACGTAGGCCTTTATTCTGGTGCTTCACACACACACACACACACACACACACACACACACACACACACACACACACACACAGGTACAGGGTTGGTAATATGTCCCACGTTGATGGTGCTGGAAGTAAACTGGCTCGGGATTATCGCGAGGGTTTAGTGGCGGTGGCGGCAGTAACTGGGAGGAGCCGACCCATAGCACGGCTGGCAGGCTGGAGGTAAGCCGCTCGGAGCCTGGCCCGCCCGCCCGGCCCGAAAGGAACAATTGTGAAACCTTAAATATTGATCGTGTTAGGTGGTGTGGGTCGTGGGTCAGGCCCGTGTCCCCACCTCCCGGGGGTGAACCACCGCTGGCAGACAAGAGAGGGGAGGGAGGCCCAAGTCTCTCTCCCCTCACTACCCACCCTCCCATTGCTCCCATCCCTCTCTCATCTCCCCTCAGGGCTCGGGCAGGGGTTTGCGTCGGGCTGATAGAGAGGTGGGGTGGCGAGGGA
This sequence comes from Panulirus ornatus, assembly GCF_036320965.1. Taxonomy (NCBI): domain Eukaryota; kingdom Metazoa; phylum Arthropoda; class Malacostraca; order Decapoda; family Palinuridae; genus Panulirus; species Panulirus ornatus. Next base: position 16,365,897 of record NC_092233.1, on the reverse strand, counting down.
CGTGTAGGTAGGTAGGACGTTGAGGGACGGGTAGGTAGGAGGTTGAGGGATGGGTAGGTAGGTAGGGAGGACGTAGGACTGTGTGTGTGTGTGTGTGTGTGTGTGTGTGTGTGTGTGTGGTAGAGGGTGTTGGCAGATAGCATTATGAGTGTCAGGTTGAGCCACACTGGCTGGGGCCTCGACTCCTGCCAACGTTATTGTCCTCCCTCCACCTCCCTGTAAGTGGCTCCACCCGTTACCGAATAACGTACGGGAAGGGGAGTGAGTATTGCCTGCCACATCGACAGACGTTTTAACCCAGCGTCGGGAGGGTGGTTGTGGAGGGCAAAGCCTGGGACCTCAACCTGAGTCTACAGTGTGTTGTGGAGGTAGTGTGATGGTTGTGATAGCAGTGGGGGTTGTAGACGTCAGGGTAGTAGTATGGAAATTGAAGGTGTGTGGTGTAGGATGGTCGGTACCATACGTGTGTTGTGATGCACAGAGTGTGTGCTTGGCTTGCTGTATGAGTGAGTACACGTGAGGAACTGGTTGTAGCGGCTGCAAGGGTTTGTAGGGAAGTTTGAGTGTTGGTGGATTGGTGTGTGTGTGTGGTGTAGGGTTGGTGTGAGAGGAGGAATGTTCAGGGTGTAGTGTTGGGGTAGTGTAGTGATGATAGGTGCGGTGTGGTGTAGGGTTGGTGTGAGAGGAGTGTTCAGGGTGTAGTGGTGGGGTAGTGTAGTGATGATAGGTGCGGTGTGGTGTAGTGTAGTGATGATAGGTGAGGTGTGGTGTAGTGTAGTGATGATAGGTGCGGTGTGGTGTAGTGTAGTGATGATAGGTGCGGTGTGGTGTGGCCGGGGTGTGTCATCATTATGGCGAGCGTGCGGTGGTCCTTCTATTGTGTGCCATGTGGTCATTAAAGTTAGTTTAATGTGGTCGTGTTGCAGTGGTTGCGGCCGTTGTAGTTGGCATAATGATGTTGCTTTGGGGGGATGGTTGTTGTGGTAGGTACGTTGTAGAGGAGGACGATGGTCGCCCTTGTGTGTGGTTGTGGGAGGGTGATGTGGTGAGTGTGTTTGTGGGAGGGTGATTTGGTGAGTGTGGTCGTGGGAGGGTGATGTGGTGAGTGTGGTCGTGGGAGGGTGATGTGGTGAGTGTGGTCGTGGGAGGGTGATGTGGTGAGTGTGGTCGTGGGAGGTTGATGTGGTGAGTGTGGTCGTGGGAGGGTGATGTGGTGAGTGTGGTCGTGGGAGGGTGATGTGGTGAGTGTGGTCGTGGGAGGGTGATGTGGTGTGGGGGATGCCATGGGAGTGATTCGCGCGTGGGGGCGCGGTATGACGGCTTTATTGACTGGGTTGGATGGATGTTCCTCTTGGTTGCCGTCGTGAGGGGGGAACGAGTGGAGCAACGAGTTGGATGTTGTTGGATGTTGGGTGTGGTTGGATGAAGCAGAACCACCGCGGGTAGATAACGATGGTACAGTTGTTGTACCCTATAACATGTCGTCATCACAGTGTTGTAGGTACAGCTGTGCCTCATAACATGACATGTCGTGGTGGTGGTGGTGTTGTTGTAGGTGCTGTTAAGGGTCAGGGTCAGGTGTGACTCATTACAAACCTGATCCCTCTACACAGAGGCCGGGGCAGGGGCGGGGCAACACATCCCTCCTGCTGGACGAGCCCCGCCTCCCAACGACCGGGTACTGACCGGCATGGGTGCATGACGGAGGTCGTGCGGGACAGACGCATGACTGATGCTGTGTACGGAATTAGCGAAGGCCTTCTGACGTATGTGGTCATGCAGTGAAAGTAAGATACAGACAACAAAGCTTGGTCGACCCAGCCCAGCAGGGAGGGACCAGCGCGGGCTGTTGGTCTGGGGAAGACCACCCCCTCGAAGACCCCCCAACCATGTATATCCTAGAGCGTTAACAGCTGAACGAAGCGAATTGACCATCTTATTGGTGGGAGAATTCTACCCCCCAGGGAACAAGGCTTGCTTGCCTGTTGTGTGTGTGTGTGTGTGTGTGTGTGTGTGTGTGATGAAGAAGAAGGTAGGAGTAAGTGTGTCACCTGGACCCACACCACCACCATCGACTGAGGTTCAATACTGGAAACTGTTGGGAACCAAGGGAGCAAGAGAAGTGCACCCGACCTCCTCCGATTACCTCCCAGGTGTCAGCCCCAATTACACGAGGCTGGAGTTACTGCACGGATAGATAATACCCTCGCGTGTTGCCTGCATCCACTCAGTGAAAAAGATCCAGATCGCCCGTGGGGGGCGGGCAGGTTCACTGGTCTGTCAGCCGAGCGGAGGAGACTCAGGATCGACCGCGTGATCCACTCATGGTTGGCACGGCAAGATACAGCAGCTAACCCGGATACAGAAGTAATGTGGTGCTGGGCCGACACGCTTGGCACAGATCCTGTGTCGGGGGGCGGCGCAAGGCGCTACGGGCAGCACCAGAGGACTTCCTGGGGACGACCAGGGCTCTGTGTCTGCTTTGAACACGTCTGTGTCGTCCGTTGTGGTGTGGGGGGGGGGCGCCCACCCTTCGTCGTCGCCTTCTTCAGGTACGAATGAGAGAAGTTCCTGCGAAGTGTGTCAGATGATGCCGGTGGTGGTGGTGGAGGCGTGAGGGCTGCTGCATCATGCATGAGCTGCCTGCTGAACCAGGGGAGGTGTGGTCACAGGCTACGAGCCTGCGGCAGGAGAGGACAGCCCTTAAGAAGGAGCGAGAGATACGCATACATTACTGTGTGGTCGTTGCTGTAGGTCTGACACGGTGTGGCGTAGTAGAGAGGGAGTGTGGCTCTTGGTGTGGTGGGTGGGGGGGGAGTCTACTGACCTAAATCGCCTTTGCGTCCTGCACACATCATGCCATCAAGTCGTGCGCGTCTCTCGGTGAATGAGAGACCCGAGGAGTTTGTGTCTAGTAATGTTATTGGCCAGTTATGTTCACCGTTGTGTGGCTCTCGTGTATTTCCCATCCGCTTTGCCCCGTTCCGCTTTGCTCATTCACGCCGGCATTTCAGGAGACGTGGGTTAACGTGGACGATGGACGAGGCGTTGTTCAGATGGTGAGGATGATATTGGAAATCCGTATAGATCTTCCGGTGGGGAGAAAAAAATATATACCCTAAGGTACACGCGAACTATTTCGGGCGAGGTGGCGTGAGCTTGGTGGTGGGCTGGCCGGTGATTGGTGGGGAGGAGGAGGCGTGTGAACCAACACCGTCTCTGATTGGCTGAGGAGTTAATTGGTGTCGTTGGTCAGGACGGGCACGGGTGCTGACGTGGGCGGGGATGGGGCGTGGGGAGTGAGGAGAGTCTGTGTGGATAGTGAGGAGAATGGGCATGGATGGTGAGAACAGTGAGTGTGGATAGTGAGGAGAGTGGGCGTGGATGATGAGAACATTGGGCGTGGATGATGAGAAGAGTGGGCGTGGATGATGAGAACAGTGAGCATGGATAGTGAGGAGAGTGGGCATGGATGGTGAGATCAGTGGGCGTGGATGGGGAGGAGAGTGGGCGTGGATGGTGAGAACAGTGAGCGTGGATAGTGAGGAGAATGGGCGTGGATGTGGGGAGAGTAAGGCTGGATGGCAGGAGGCGTGAGCGTTGGATGTGGTGAGTCAGTGTGGATATGTTGAGGAAGCAGGGGGCTGGCATGGTGGTCCTGCTGCTGCTGCTGCTGGTGTAGACACACAAGATGGTCTGGGTCTACAGGAGGTGTGTATGAATTTGATGAGTCCCACGTGCAGAGTCGGGACATGCTGGCCATAAAAAAAAAAATGAAAATGCAATTTACACTTGATTTCTGTCGAGCTATTAAAAGGTAAATGAAGGGGGGAAAAAAAGATAATTTCTAAATGATCTCTAATGATCGAAAGGCAAATAAACATCGTACAAGATCAGTAGAATGGGCGAACCTAATTCATGGCTTTATGGGCAGGGTTTCGTCGAGTTTTCAGTCTTGGGTGATATCACCATCCGTATGTACAACTCACTTTGTGCTTCGTAAGTATTTGTGTCCAGTTTTGTGGGTCGCCTCACTTGAGGAAAGACACAGAGTGAATGGGAAGATGACAAGAGGCGTCCTGTCGATTGCCTGCTTTGAGATATACACAGATCGTACGAGAACCGACGAAGTGACTCCAGTTTACTTGGCTTGGAAGGGAGAGGTTCAGGAGGTGATCCAATACACGTATTCGGGATTACGAGAAGGCTTCGGTCGTCTCTGTCCTGCAAGCTAGGATAAAGTTAGATTTTGTGAGGTTTCACTCGGTAGATGATCATGGATACGCAAACCCTTGGGAGAATATTTGGCTGGAATGATGCGAAGTGATGTGTCATTATGCTTGTGTTAATGTGTGGAATGACTGACCAGGTACAGTAGTTGGAGGCAGTAATGTAGTTGATACGTTTAAGAAAAGAAGGTAAATTTTTCGCATCAGTACATGACTGAGAGTACATACGTCTCCTTAGTTATGTAGAAATGTTCGCAGTTTTATTTTTTCTCCTCATTTGAATATCTGTATGTGTGTCTGTGCTCTTACCACGGTGATCCATGCGATTCTCTCTCCCCTCCCACCATCACAGACAGCCTCTTTAGGCTAAACCCAGTGGTCTGGTAAGGTATGAATAACTTGATATTATTCCTGTGATGTAGATGAGTGTGAGTGGGCGTGGATTCCGGGGTGGGGAGTGGGCGGGCGTGGGTGGTAAGAAGAATGGTCGTGAGGAGAGAGAGAGAGAGAGAGAGAGAGAGAGAGAGAGAGAGAGAGAGAGAGAGAGAGAGAGAGAGCGAGAGAGAGAGTAATCCAGGCGTGGGTGGTGAGGAGGAGGAGGAGGAGGAGGAGGGGCGGTGGCCGGAGGTGATCGTGGGGGGAAGCGGTGACGTGCACGCTGCTGGTGGAGGAGGCAGCCAGCGAGGGACTGCTGTAAACGTTGCCCACGAGAACACGACCAGCGTCGGGAGCGCATGTGTACCTGGCTGGTGGGGAGTGGAAGGTCATCGTGGGGTGTGTGTGGGTGTGGGTGTGTGTGGGTGTGTAGAGAGTCAGTTTGTAGATCACAGTCGTCGTCTTGCCAGGGAGCGTAGAATGCAGGAGGAGTGGGTGGGTGGTGGTGGATGATGGCGCTGGTCCACTTGTCGTCTGAACACATCGAGAGAGAGAGAGAGAGAGAGAGAGAGAGAGAGAGAGAGAGAGAGAGAGAGAGAGAGAGAGAGAGGCACAGGCGTGATGTGTGACCCCGCGACATATAACGCGCACCCGCCCATGTGGACGACATTACTTGCTGGACTGGACCTTCAGGGACACACGCTCAAGTGGCCCCTGTGTGAGAGAATGTGTAGGGTGAGCTAGAGCCAGGCTGTGGGGGGAATTTTGACAACATGAAAGACGTGAGCCACAGACGGGACGGTAGTGTTGGGTGTGGCATGACCGGGAATGCTGGAGGAGCACGGTAGCGAGGCTGGTCCACAGGGCGTGAGAGGAGAGGGAGGTACAGGGCGTGAGAGGAGAGGGAGGTACAGGGCGTGAGAGGAGAGGGAGATACAGGGCGTGAGAGGAGAGGGAGGTACAGGGCGTGGGAGGAGAGGGAGGTACAGGGCGTGGGAGAAGAGGGAAGTTTCAGAATGATGAAGGAAATAAGGGAAATTGGGGTAAAATAAGAGGCTGTGTTGATTTAGGAGCGGGAGGCGATCAAAGAAGCTTTGGCTGTGGGAGGAAAGTGGTAGTTTGACCAAGGAAATTATGGTACATTGGAAGTATGTAACGAAAGAGAAGTGAAGTTATGTTTTCAGTAGACACACGTGAACATTGGAAGTTGTAACGAAAGAGAACTGAAGTTATATTTTCAGTAGACACACGTAAACATTGGAAGTTGTAACGAAGGAGAAGTGAAGTTAAATTTTCAGTAGACACACGTGAACATTTTTTTTTTTTTTACCGCAGGTAACAAAAGATGAAATTGTATTACAGAAGTTAATACAAATACATTCATCTTTTGAGCTGTGTTTGTCTGACCTTTTCTCTCGTAAATATATGGACATTCCAGGGAGACATTATTACGCTACCTGGGAATGGAGAGATGGCCATGAAGAGTCTGGTTCCTGCAGCGTAAACTGACTCTCTCTCTCTCTCTCTACACAACTGGAGAATTCTATCACTCGACCAAAATTGATGGTTGTGGTGGTGGGAGAGAGAGAGAGAGAGAGAGAGAGAGAGAGAGAGAGAGAGAGAGAGAGAGAGAGAGAGAGAGAGAGAGAGACTTGGCTGACGTGTTTGGTTGGTTAAAAATACCGCCAAGGATACAAAGTGTCGATATAGTTCATTTTTGTCGTTAAGTTATTTTTATGTTGTGAGGTTGTGGGGTGGAGTGAGGAGGCAGGCAGGCAGGCGCGGGGGAGTCCCGGGGAAGGGTGTGGTGAGGGGAGCCAGAGAGGGATGAATGGTTAAGGGGGGTTGAGGCAGGAGAGAGAGAGAGAGAGAGAGAGAGAGAGAGAGAGAGAGAGAGAGAGAGAGAGAGAGAGAGAGAGAGAGAGAGAGACGCATTGCCCTATATTCTGAGAGACGCGGGGGAAAAGCGCCACGCCCTCATGTTAAGCAACGCGCGGAGGGAAAGATAACACGGGACTTGGGACGGATGCTTGGAGAGAGAGAGAGAGAGAGAGAGAGAGAGAGAGAGAGAGAGAGAGAGAGAGTTATGAGAGGTATGGTAGGGGAGTCTGGGTGTGGAGGGCACCACAAGTGGCGCTGGTGGAGATTACCTGGCTTCCAGCTGGTGTGTGTGTGTGTGTGTGTGTGTGTGTCTCACCAGCTCCTCCCCTCTAACAGTGCCTGAGCAGCTTCACTGTCTCACACCAGTGCGTGCTGGTGGTCGACACACACACACACACACACACACACACACACACACACACACACACACACACACACACACTAGGAAGACGATGAAGGCAAGGAGGAAATGTATTCGTGAGGTAAAGCGACGGCGTCATGTAGAATGCTGTGTGAGCCGCCGGGTTGTAAGATGCAGGCGGGTGCGGCGTTACCCCACCCACACTGCTGATCTGCTTCGCTAGACGGTGTGTGTCTGTTGACATTAAGGATCCGTGGGACGCCCTGGTGGTGTGGACTGTGACGTATTAGCGGTAGTCGAGGCAGCTGGCCACGAGTGGTACAGCAAGACATTAGAGGCACCTGGCAACGTGTGGTACAACAAGACAGTAGAGGCACCTGGCAACGTGTGGTACAACAAGACAGTAGAGGCACCTGGCAACGTCTGGTGCAACAAGACAGTAGAGGCACCTGGCAACGTGTGGTACAACAAGACAGTAGAGGTACCTGGCAACGTGTGGTACAACAAGACAGTAGAGGCAGCTGGCAACGTGTGTTACAACAAGACAGTAGAGGCACCTGGCAACGCGTGGTACAACAAGGCAGTAGAGGCACCTGGCAACGGGTGGTACATCACGACAGTAGAGGCACCTAGCAACGTGTGGTACAACAAGACAGTAGAGGCACCTGGCAACGTGTGGTACAACAAGACAGTAGAGGCACCTGGCAACGCGTGGTACAGCAAGACAGTAGAGGCACCTGGCAACGGGTGGCACAACAGGGATGATGAGGCTGGAGGTATGCAGTGCCACGGCCACTCAGTCTGCTAGTGTGCACGTATTATGAGTGCACCAGGCCCGCGTGGCGCTTCTAGAATATCAATCAGGACGCCTTACTACTTCAGGACGCACTCATGTTTACTCCTGACGAAGGTGACGGCTTGTGGAGGTTGTCACGGTTCGGACTCCCTCGCGCATCGTTCGCCTTATCTCCCGCTGTAACTTTTAACTTTTCAACTGGACCTTACACGTACTTAACTCAGCACGGTAGCCTCGCTTAAACTTTAAAAAAAGTTTCCATTTCTGGTCACGTCCAGGGTGTCGCCCGACTCCTTCATTGTGTCGTGGAAGAGTTTCCCTCCTCACTCTGGCTGTGGCTGGGAGGATGGACGAGATGGTCACTGCTTGGTATAGGACGATGGGGATATTGTCCCATAATCATAGGTGTTTCGGGTCGGGTTAGGTCAGGTTGGGTTAGGTTAGGTTAGGTTAGGTCAGGTTAGGTTAGGTTTGGTTAGGTAAGGTTTTTACAAGGTTGTGGAAGACTTCCCCAGTGGTGTAAAGCAACCTTGACTTGGGAGGTGTCGCGGCGTGTCCATGTGGCGCCGAGTGCAGTGTGGGTGACTGTTGGTGTAGGAGCTGCTGCTGCTTATGTTGATGGTCGTTAAGTATGGGAAGCATGAGGGAGTGTACCTGGCCTCACCTTAACATTACGGGTCGTTCCTCCACCCACTAACTACCAGAGGGAAACAAGAAGGATGGATGGTTTGTGTGTGGCTCCCACGATGATTACGGTCCACTTCCCAAGCAGGGTACTGTCTTGATGAACAGTCGACTGGTGGACCGGGGGACAGCCAGGCTAGGTAGGATGGTGAGTACAGTCCTGCAGTACCAAACAGCCTGGTTGACCAGGATCCTTCATGCCGAAGCTCGGCCAGGCACTGTGAGCTGCTGGGCTACAGGTCCCCTCCCCATCCCTCCCTCCAAACCTGCGTCAGGTGGACGCGAGGTGCGGGATGGGGCGGATATTCAGGCCCTCTGTACTGGTAGGGTGTATGTCTCACCTTGCACTACAGCAGAGGGTGTAATATGATCGTATTACAGATGGGTTACAGTCGATGTTCATCCCCGAGCACACGAGCTCTGGCAGTATTGTAAAGGCCAGGAGGAGTGTGTTGTGAGGCGCGAGGGTGGATCTGGCGTGAGTGGGGTGAGGAAATAACCACACCACTGGCTTATCGGGTTAGCCTCCAGCTGGTTACTTCAGGCGACGCCGGCCGGAGTCATGTAACTGACGTCACCCTGGCCAGGCGGGCGGTGGTGTGGTGTGTGTTCAGGTTAGATACGATAAGCTCGGTGTGACGGAGACTGGCGGCGCCCCCCCGTCCGCCACCCGTCTGGCCTACCTGAAGACCACCGCCACCCCTCCGTCAGCCCCACGCCGGAAACTGGGATCACCTCCCATCACGTCTCGCTCTTCGAGGTCCTGGTGCTCGTGATCGTCCTGGCCATTATCTTCATTACCTCCCCCCCTGAGTCGTTCTGTACTGGCCGCCACCACTCACCGGTGATACGGTCACCCCTCCACCCCCACGTCACCTCACCTCACCACCACTGTTAGTACCACAACCACCAACACCACTGTTACCACCACTAGTACTACCACAACAACCATCTTCACTGCTGCTACGACAACACCACCATCAGTTACTATTACTTCTGACCTTAATAGAAACCCTTGACCTTGATAGGAACGCTCGAATCACGAAGCCGTGACTGCAAGTGGTTAAGATAAGATGAGAGAGAGAGAGAGAGAGAGAGAGAGAGAGAGAGAGAGAGAGAGAGAGAGAGAGAGAGAGAGAGAGAGAGAGTCACAATCTGCCTAGCGTGTTGCAGTAAGGCACATGTCACTGTACCAGAGAGGGCGTATCGCGACGGGCGATGTGCCACACGACAGGTGGTGGTTGTGGTGGTGGTGTGTGTACGACACCGCAGTGGTTGTGTGTCGTGGTTGGTGGGGGACTGGAAGCGTGTCAGGTGGATCATGGCACTCGGCGGAGGTTGTGTCCCTCCCTCCCACCAGATGTGACACGTTCCACTGCTGTAGGTCACTGAGAGTGCAGTGTAGGATGGTAATTAATGATATGTTAATGAGATGCACAGACGTGGGTGGAGGAGGAGGAGGGTGGAATGGAAGAAGAAGAAGAGGAGGAGCAGGAGGAGGGAAGGGAAGAAGGAATACATTTGGGAGTTAATCTGGGTAGGAATGTTGTTTATTTATTCATAATTACCTCAGGACATGCTTCTGAGAAAGGCTGCTGGTGTTTCCAGGGTCGTGTGCAGCAACGCCACGCTGCGCCACTTCCAGTAGCAGGGATAATGTAGACTCCTTTAGCTCTCTGACGAGGCTGTATGTACTTTCAGTGATACAGCCTCACCGAAGGTGACTCGAGGTGTAACCCCCATGCGGGCGGGGTCCGGTAACACGGAATGTTAGATGTGGACGAATGAATATATATATATAATGTAAGAAGCGACATTTCAACCGCTGAGGCTTCGCGCCGTGGGTACGGTGGTAGGATGGGGACACATCCCAGGTTGGAGGGTGGTTGAACTGGTCGCCAGCAGGTACCGTGGGCGGCCGGGATGTTGACCAGCAGCTCCACCTGGGGGAGGAGGAGGAGGGAAAAGGAAGTAAACAAACACGTAATATTAGACGACTTACGAAAGTCATGCGCAGCAGACAGCCTCCAGTGATCATTGAGCGGTGCGGGGTACATTGTAACGGTGTGATTGGTCAGAGGGATAACGACAGAACGAGGGCTCGAGGGGAGAAACAAGCCTCGGCAGTGGGTCGAGCACTGGCCATGATGTTACGTCACGTTTTCCCTCGATTTATACAATAGCCTTGTGGGGTAGTCTTGGTCACAGACTGGGCTGCGGGGATAGAAGACAGCCCATGAAACTCTCTAGCGTCAGGTGGACGAAAGGTGAGATTCTAAGACACGGGGAGAAGGGAAGAAGGAAGGAAGTTGAAGGCTACGTGAGCTGGGCGTGAGGTAGGGAGAGGCAAGGGTTGAGGAGGAGGAAAGGGCGAGAAAGTGTGGTATGCGAGTGCGGTGAAGCGGGGGATGTTGCGTGGTGTGTGTGTGTGTGTGTGTGGTGTTGAGGCGTGTGCGTGTGTTGCCGGAGACAGACAATGTCGCGCCACACTGGGGGGCGCGGGCGCAACACTGTAAGCCAGTAGGAACAGGCAGTTGAGGGTGTAGAAGACGTTGGTAAAGACCAGGTGGAGGAGGCGGAGGGAAGGGCAGGGGTACACATGGAAAGGGAGAAATGAGGGTGTTCTCGCCCAGGGAGACACGTTGGCGGGACGAGGAGAGAGAGAGAGAGAGAGAGAGAGAGAGAGAGAGAGAGAGAGAGAGAGAGAGAGAGAGAGAGAGAGAGAGTTGTACCGGCCAGGGTCCACCAAGACAGGATGTTAACATTAGGTGGGATTAGCGGTGGTAGTGTTCCCCTTGAAGCTTGTGTAGGGGTTGAGGGAGGGTGTCGGCTGGGGAGGGAGGCTGCTGGGGGAGGAGGGGCTTTAGCTGAGGAAGTTGTTACAAGAAGATAAACGAGAGTAGTTCAGGTTCGATACCCATGGGAAGTATGCGGAGAACACAACAATAGAATGGGGGAAGAGAGAGAGAGAGAGAGAGAGAGAGAGAGAGAGAGAGAGAGAGAGAGAGAGAGAGAGGAGGCCGGTGGTGAGGGAGGAAGGTGGAGCAGTAAAAGTGAGGTTATTGATGATGAATTGCTCGACCTAAACGTACGACGAGAGAAGCGACGGTAACAAGACAATGTGGTTCAGGTGTTCCAGTGTGTCTGGTGACTGTAGTCTTCTGCCCGCACGCGTCTCTCAGCGGAGGACATGAGCAGTTGTGCCCCGCGAGGAAAGACAAGACTGGGTTATGTCACTGGTGGCCGTCAAATGATTGCTGCAGGTGTCTTGTGAGAACGTTATACTGTGTATCAGTCTGGCAGGGAGGGAACGAGGGTTGACGGCCACCTGCCGCCGCTGTGGAAGGCTGGTCCGTTATCAAAAGGTGGAAAAAATATCTGTTACATCTGTACCTACCTGGCCGTAGACGGTGTCACATGTGTTCGCTATTATCCTCACTGCCTCCGTAGTACCATTCGCCTCACTAGCGATAACTCGCATCTCTCTCTCGATAGTCGTTGGTTGGAAGCACTTGGAGGGAGGGAGTAGGAATTGTGGCATTCGACTGGTGGTTTGAGGTGATTACACTGGAGAACTTTCTCCATCTCCCCCAGCAATCAGGGGAAGGGGGAGGAGAGTATGATGGATGTGGGAGAGAGAGAGAGAGAGAGAGAGAGAGAGAGAGAGAGAGAGAGAGAGAGAGAGAGAGAGAGAGAGAGAGAGAGAGAGAGCCACCCACCCGACCAGTGAACCAATCCCCCTGGGTTGGCTTGATACGCACTGATCTCCCTCCCTCCCTCCCTGCCAACCGCCCCCAAGCGCTTCAGTTCATATCGTAGCATCGGCACCGTTAAGGTCACACCCACGACACGGCTGGGAGTGGGAGAATCAGGACGGTAGACGCTGCTGAGATTTCCCTCCCTCACCCCTTCCTCTCCTCTCCTCGTTCAGCAGTGGAGGGTGTCGTGTTCAGTCAGTTGATGGGGTGGATCACATGGCAACAAACTGTGAGGAGCGGGGGACGGACGGGGACACGTCCGGTTGACGGGGGGGACACTAAGAGAGGAAGGAGTTTGGCTGCTGCTGCTGCTCCTGCTGCTCCTGCTACAGGCAACCCGAGTGGCCCAGCCAGTTTTTTTCCCCCCCCGTCCCTCCCCATGTCGCCGCGCCCCCCCACCCACCGTTGATAAAGATATAATCTCATCCTCGCATCTTAAACGGCGGCCACACGAAGGTGTCAAGCCAACATTTTTTTTTGTGGGGAGGAGGAGGTAACCGTAACAGTTAAGGCCATTGCTGTATTCCGGAGAAAACTACACCTCGCCAGTACAAGGAAAACGAGGACTCTTTACCTGTTATTACCCCACTTGGAGAGAATCCGTGGCCTTACCAGCACACTGTGAGGTGAGGTCCCTGGCCAGCAGCAGCAGCAGTACCCCCTGCCAGAACACAGTGGCTGCCGCTGTCCACCAGACGTCCCCAGACGATGGAACTCTCGTCCCTGGCGGTTTCCTGTTAATGCTTCCAGTAGCCTGACGAAGTGATGGTGTCCGGGGGTCATCCCCGGGGTGAGCGTACTTGAATGTATAATAACCCTCCCCTTCCCCGCTCTCTCTCTCTCTCTCTCTCTCTCTCTCTCTCTCTCTCTCTCTCTCTCTCTCTCACACACACACACACACACACACGGAGGGTTGCTTACTGCCAGGACCCCGGTAATACTGAGGTACAGTACCGGGAGACATCATGTATCACGCATCATTTGTAGTGAATGGCTCGATCCTTCCGCGGCTCAATCTTGAATCCAGCCTGCACTACTGATCAATCAGGCTGTTTGAGGCCGTAGCTCCGTAGGCTCGCGAGGCGGTTAAAGTTACATGTAGATGTACGTCAAGTTCATGATCATTTTATTTACTGGTTGGTTAATGACATTTATCATCATTGTAGGTAGAGCGTTTAACGCCCTCTGGCTTTGTACGTGTTCTTTAGTTTCACCGATGTACTTACTTGTACTTACCCTCTGTAATCGTGTCACTATAACAGACCCTGTGTCAAGAGAGGATCGAATACCATTTTTGTTGTATTGACGAACATATAGAACCGCATTAGCCTGGTCCTGGGGTCAGGGATCCGTAGACATCTTGTCAGTGGCGTGTGGACTGGGTGGGAGATGTGTACTGGGAGGGAGATGGAACAGAATTGATTTCTGATACGTTTGTTGTTGAGAGGGTCGTACGTAGGAAGATCTGTGTGTGTGTGTGTGTGTGTGTGTGTGTGTGGGGTCATTGTTCCAGCGGGTCGCTGGACGGACGGACGGACGACGCTGCTGCTTCAGCGTATCGGGTTCTCGCCGTTTCTCGCCATTTCCCTCTCAAGTCTCCTCTGACCCGAGGAATTCTTCTCCTCTCTATGTACTCAACACTGACAGAAAGTTGAAGACTCTCTCTCTCTCTCTCTCTCTCTCTCTCTCTCTCTCTCTCTCTCTCTCTCTCTCTCTCTCTCTCTCCAGTGGGGGAGTTAAGTTCTCAGGATCCTTGTCCCATTTCGTGCGCAGTTCCTCACCCCCTTTCTTCCGGCCTCAGCTGTATATACCTTTTTATGTCCTCAGTTCGCTTCTCAGCGGTTTCGTTTTCGCCGTGTGTGGGGAGTGAGCGAGGGGAGGGGAGGTGGAGTAGGTGGGGTGGACAGAGGAGGACTGTAACTGGTTTCCTTTCAGATCTTTATTGACGAAGAGAACGAGTTCAGTCCTTTTCTCAGTCGCCTCTACCTAGCTACCTCACCAGAGGAGGCAAGGGTTGTGTGTGTGTGTGTGTGTGTGTGTGTGATTATCTGTTTGCACAGTACGGGGAGGGAGCTATACACTCATGGGGGCCCCCATCTCTTGCATCTTCTTTATTATCTTACAACTTAAACTGTTATAAGTGTCCGCCTTCACCACCTCACAACTCGGGGATGTCATTCAATCCATCACTCGTTATACTGGAATTGTGATTCGTTCCATCGTTGTAAGCGAGTGTCTCGCTAAATTTCGTGTTGTAGCTTCTCGGGTTGATGTCTTTCCTTGATATTTCACAGCTGCCAAGACCCACCTGCCCTCCTGTCTCGTGTGTGTGTGTGTGTGTGTTGGCGCCCTGCTGTAATTCATCATGAAAAGGCTTTTCAACCGATCACTCTCAGCTGCTTGCAACACATTTCCTCATTGCAACTCTTCCCTCATGATGATCTCGTCACCTGGTTATCTGCTCCTTATCAGACGATTTGCCTCTGATGAATATATGGAATAAGGTTTTCGATCGTCTTTTGTCTTGTTCACGAACTTCTTTTTTTTTTCAAAGTTTCTCTTATCCCCCATTCGTATCGTGCTCATATTGGGTTCTCTTAAACATTCCACATTGCTAGATGGCTGTAGTGCTACCCGTACACGTTACATTATCAAACTCCCTTTATTGATGTATTGAACCACGTCTCTCAGTTGTCACCCCTTCCAGTGTATATGAAGCCAGTGTACCCAAGTACCCTTCTGCTTCATTGTAATTAGCACGGAGCCTCTCACAACAATGAACTGTGTCGTGTCTAGTGTACTCCATTTTTCCAGTTTATCTTCCTGGTGATAATGTTCAATTCTCTGTGAATTGTCTCTTCTTTGAGCCTGGTTTTAGCTTCGTTCCTTTCATGTCTTGATTTACTATGATTATAATCAGATTCGAGCATGACATGAACATTTGTATCCCTCTAGTGTACATACGTGATGTTCTCAAGTTTTCAATGCTAGTGTGTGTGTGTGAAGATGAAGTCTTGGGATGATGGCGTGGAAGCTCTTCCAATCCGCGTTTGCTGAGTGACATATTCTGATGCGGGGGATTTTCCTACATATTCTCTTTAACAACTTGTGTCTCCATTTCTCTCTATTACTATGAGAATGTAACTTCTCGCCGTCTGTCTCTTTATGATTGAAGTCTTCATTCGCGGAACTCTACCCTCGCTGAAGTATGTGTGTTTGTTTCACTGTTTACACGTAACATCGTGATTGTTGTTTCTTCACTGTCGTCTTTGTTTATTTGTTCTGGTTCATTGATATGCATTATAGTTTATCAGCTTTCCTCCTACCAGTGAATATATTTTTAAAATGGTTCACATCCTCCATCATCACCACATTCATGAAATGTAAGGCTGGCCATTAGTAACATGACAGTTTTCCTCCTCCTCAGTGTTTTCTTTCCTTCCTTGCTATCATGCATCCTTCGAGGCGAATTAGGTCAGGTTTTATCTCCTCTTGCTCAACATTATCAGCCTTACTTTCTTTGATTCGATCCTGGAACTCCATCTCTTAATACTGACTGATGCATATACATGTTGTGTATGTTATTTATGGTCTGCCATTCCCTCTTGCGTAATACTCCTGACCGTTCTCATGTACTGGTGGGCGGGGCTTTTTCCTATCTCTCTCTTGCCTGTTTTGGTGTTTCCCGTCCTTTTGCCTTTCAACTTCTTTCTTTAGTTCTTTGTCTTTTTCCATTGGTCGGTCACCTCGTGTGAAAACCTCACTGAACTCCTCCTCCTTACAAAGTTTCTTGACCAGCCGAAATACCCGTTGCCTACATAACTCCATATTGAACGTAATCATTACTGGTCGTCCTCCATCGTCTCTACGAATTTTCTTCATTTTTTTTTTTTTTTGTTTCCCTTTCTTCCAGAAAGCGCCACTGGCATGTTTATAGACTCAGGTAGTCTTGTGATCAGTATTACTTGCCTTTCCCTCTCTGGCTGGAATGTGGGTTTTCTTCCAGTCCCCCCCCAAATCACAAGCACTTCATGTCTCTCTTGTTTCCTGCGCCTCACTGATGCAACCCAACTTGCTTGTTGATTCCTCCTGTGTGGGATTGATGACCCTGTGCGTCTCTGGGTTATATCAGAAATCTTCATTGATATCATTTCCTCCTAAACCTCAGAACTTTACATTATCTTTTTCTTTCAACCTTCCATCTCACCAGGTATGTAGTACATTGTATTGTTGTATCCTGTTTCCTCATAACTGCTGACAGTGATGTCATGGTGTTCTGGCTGGTTCATCCGTCTAATTCTCCTCCCTCCGTCGTAAGAGCCTGACTCACTCTCCATCCCCCTCCGTCCTTGCAGGCAGGCTCCTCCTCCTCCTCCTCCTCCTCCTCCTCCTCCTCCTCCTCCCGCCAGGAGAACTCCCTGGTCATGGTAATATATCTCGCCTGACACCATTTCTGATTACAAGAAATTTAGTTTCTCCTGGATCTTGCAAGCCTCTGGTAAATTAACTCTCACAATATTTAGTTTCGGGCTGTAGTGATGAATATTCTCACTCAGATTAAAAGAAAAAAAAAAAAACTTTACTTGAGGTTTTATAACTTCAGACCCAAGCTTTTGAACAAGGGAGAAATATAGAAAAAAAGATCTTATGAGGTAATGTATTAAAGGTTATCAGCTAGACGTATCAGTAGCCAGAGTAGTATACTAGAAATAGATATTTTTTTGTCGATTCTGTAATGACGTTCTTCTTTTGTTTTTTTTTCTGTGCTTAATCACAGTTATTCTCATGATCTCGTTAATTGTTTTTGTAATTAGTATGAAAAGCATTATCGTGTTGCACTTGGTAGCGAAGACATGACCAGGTATGAGCGCGCGCGTGTGTGTGTGTGTGTGTGTGTGTGTGTGTGTGTGTGTGTGTGTGTGTGTGTGCGTGCGTGCGTGCGTGCGTGTGCGTGCGTGTGTGTGTGTGCGTGTGTGTGTGTTGTGTGTGTGTGTGTGTGTGTGTGTGGAGCCACGATCCTCTCATACCCGAGGGATCTTATTAGCACACACACACACACACACACACACACACACACACACACACACACGTACACACATACTCGTCACACTGAAATGAGTGACACGTGGAAGAGATGCTGCGTCCTGAAGGAGAGGAAGCCAGGTTGGGGGATGTATCCCGCCTCTCCTTGTGTAGACGTAAGTCTGTACATCCTGGGTCACGAGATGAAGACTAGCGGGGGATGATGGTTCACTTGTCCCTCCGGCAGCTCCAGTGTGTGGTTACCACTTGTGTGTGACGGGCACCGAGTTTGGTATGTATACACACACACACACACACACACACACACACCCTAGCTTAAGCCAGGTATTCATTTATCGACCAGCCCCGAGGATAGAATAAGCACCTGAGTTGGCTGTGGGCCCACAGCCGCGTTAAGCAATCGAACCCTGGGAAGCCTATGCGTGAGTCATGGTCAGTGAACCCACTGGACAACAGGAACCCGTGTGTGTGTGTGTGTGTGTGTGTGTGTGATCACCTATCCGTACTGTACGGGGAGGGAGTTTTGAGCTGGTGGGGCCGCATCTCTTCAACGTTTTTTTATCATTCAGTTATTTAAGTATATGTGTGGTGTCAGCATTAACCATGTCCTCAGTCATTCTCTTCCATTCATCCGCCCCTCTTATACTCGAAAGCTGCTTCTGTACATTTTTTTTTTTTTAACAAAACTTCGTCTATAATTTCATGTTATGTCCTCTGGTTGTTCTCTTCCTTCATCTCTCTAAGACCTGTTCACTGTCCATGCTATTGATCTGTTTTGAAAACTCAAAGATTGTGATCAGGTCACCCCTCTCTCTTCTCTCTTCCAAAGTGGGTAAATCCAAAGCCTCCAGTCTTTCCCAATAATTCGTCTCTCTCATCTTTGTTGCCTTTCTGTGGACCTTCTCTAAATGATCTTTTGTGCTTCTGTAGGCGCGGTGGCCGAACTTGAGAAGCTGATTCAAGTTTTGGCTTGGGTTTAAGCAGGATGTAAACAACGTGTTAGATATTGCCTCATTGTTATGTTCGACAGCTTTTGTTTGTCTCCATAACAGGTCTCCTAGTGTGGGATTTTAGCGATAGTGGTTAGGAGCGAGGTGTGTGTGTGTGTGTGTGTGTGTGTGTGTGTGTGTGTGTGTGTGTGTGTGTGTGTGTGTGTGCGCGTGTGTGTGTGTGTGTGTGTGTGTGTGTGTGTGTGTGTGTGTCCTCAGTCAATACAAAGTATACGGAGAGTGTTGCATGAGAGCGTATGATGGAGGAGTGTTGTACACAGGTGAGGGTGGGTGGGTGAGGGAGGCCAGCGTGGTGAGTGAGGGTCAGGTGGGAGGATCTCTTGATGTCCCGCGCAGCTGGCGCGGGGCGGGGGGTGGATGGTCCCTCACCCCACACTATTTCCTCTCATACCCGGGCGCCCCCGCCTCTCCTCACCCTTATTACATGCCGACCCATGGGTCGTATTCCCGCGATGTGGACGTGGATATCCACGGCCGGCCATTATGTGTGCTTTTTTTTTTTTGTGTGTGTGTACCTCTGTGTGGGTCGGTGCGGCCCTCCTCCACCTCCCTCCCTCCCTGGTGAGGGGTGGAGTCGACCAGCAGGTGCCTCCGCCACGTCATTCACCCACCCCCCTCATGTGCCACTATTGTCACCCGTGTCATAGCCATGTGAGGTACCGCTATTAATAGTACCGCCACACACTATCCTGTTTGATCTTTATTTTAAATCTAACATAATTATTTATCAGTTATACACAGAGAAGTCATTCGAGTGTTCGTGTGAATGTAAGGTGCACGGTGGAGGCGAGTGTCAGGCGCACACTGGGTACAGAGTACCATGTAGGAGGTGGGTTATGACACAGGCGGGTCGAGGGACCCAGTTGGTTCTTGTCCCGTCCCAGAGAGAGGGTTGGTAGTAATAACACGTGTGTGTGTGTGTGTGTGTGTGTGTGTGTGTGTGTGTGATACACAACAGGTTGTTGGAGTTGTTGCTGAAGACGTGCGTTTACACATCTTGTTAACACGGATTAGGGGTAGGTAGGAGGTGGAGGAAGATGGGACTTGTCACAACAATATATGCACGAACATCTAGCGTGTATCCCGTGCATGAGCGTGTATTCGGAGAAGGACACAGGGTAGAGTGCATTTGTAAACATTGATTGTAATGCAAAAGGTCAGAGAGACACATTACATCTGGGACCATAGCATGCTGCCACACTGTGTCTCGGGTCAACATAACCATGTTAGGTCGGGTCAGGACAGGACTGCTTCACTGTGTGTCAGGTCAACATAGCTGTGTGAGGTCGGGTCAGGACAGGACTGCTTCACAGTGCGTCAGGTCAACATAGCTGTGTG
The DNA here is from genome assembly GCF_036320965.1 of Panulirus ornatus. Classification (NCBI taxonomy): domain Eukaryota; kingdom Metazoa; phylum Arthropoda; class Malacostraca; order Decapoda; family Palinuridae; genus Panulirus; species Panulirus ornatus. The sequence goes on along the minus strand of NC_092233.1, from coordinate 16,346,422 downwards.
AGGTCAGGTCAAGACAGGACTGCTTCACTGTGCGTCAGGTCAACATAGCTGTGTGAGGTCAGGTCAAGACAGGAGTGCTTCACTGTGTATCAGGTCAACATAGCTGTGTGAGGTCAGGTCAAGACAGGAGTGCCACCACGCTGTGTGTCATGTCAGTTTATCCAAGCGAGGCCGGGTCAAGACTCTGGAGTGGCAGTGTGCGGGCGGCCAGAGAGAGAGAGAGAGAGAGAGAGAGAGAGAGAGAGAGAGAGAGAGGAGAGAGAGGAGAGAGAGATGACGATAGATACATTGTGTGAGGAGGAGGAGGGAGGAGGAGGAGGAGGAGGAGAGGGATCAATAAGGAGGAAAGGATGTCCTCGCCGCCGCCATCCCAGCCAGAGGTCCTTGACATGTGTGGCTCGCGGGACGGACCCCCCGCACACACACACACACACACACACACACACACACACACACACACACACACACACACACAGGAAGCACTCGCGGTTGGAGAGATCTTAAGGGGGAACCTTTACAGAAAACTGGAGAGTAAGAAGGTGTACACGCGTTTGAAAAACGTCCGCCGACCGAAGTTTGGTTAGCCTCATCGCCAGCAGCCCCGGGGACGACAACGGCCAGACTGATCACAGTAGTGACACGACAGACCACAGCTGTAGAAGACCCTTCCCAAACCATGGTAAGGTGTACGTAAGGTGCCAGACCACAGCTGTAGGGGTACAAGACCCTTCCCAAACCATGGTAAGGTATACGTAAGGTAAGGTAAGGTGCCAGAACCAGCTGTGGGGGTTAGAACACCCTTCCCAAAGCATGGTAAGGTATACGTAAGGTAACGTAAGGTAAGGTGGCAGACCCAGCTGTGGGGGGTAGAAGACCTGCCAGACCATGATTGTGTATCTTGTTATCACCTGACCGGACATGTACCGGTGTTTTCGGCTGAGTGGGAGGGAGTCGCTTGGTGAAGATAACGGGGTGCTGAAGGAGGCGCAGCAGGAGAGCGGGAGGTTATAAACTGAGTAATTATGAAAGACGTTGCCAGAGCTTTGTCTCCTGTCCCCGGCGCTTCTGTTCGCCTCGGTATATAACCCAACCTTTTTTTCTTTTTTTTTTTTGTCTCTTTCTTCTTTTGTATGTGAGCGGCGGCGCCTTCCATACGGGGAATGAACACGGGAAGTAGAGCGGGTGTCGGGAGGGGGGGGGGGCGTAGGTTGTGTGGGGAGGCGTGGTACACGGCCCGAGCCGCCCCAGCAGGTGTGCTCCGGCGGATGTGGCCCGGGTGGGAAGAGAGGAGGGGCAAGGTGGAGTAGGAGAGAGAGAGAGAGAGAGAGAGAGAGAGAGAGAGAGAGAGAGGCGATCGTCCTTCACTTCCGCGACACACACACACACACACACACACACACACGCACACACACACAGATCTACAACTTCTTATTTAGTAGATCACAATCGGTAGTTGTAAATCATGGTGTCTCCAGCAGTGTATCTACATGAGAGAAAGCTCAGTTCCCTTAAAGAACCGTACTTGCACCCGTCCTGTTCCTCATTGTTTAACCTGACTCTGTCGCCGAACACGAGCCACAGTTTCATATCATCTGTTGCGGTTGATGCAAGAGCCATTATGAAATTCATATCAGTAGATGATGTCGAAAGGCTACAGAGAGACGTGAACGAAAGTCTTCAACTGGGCAGCCGAAAATAACTTTCTCTATAGTGGAGATGAATTTCACTTCGTCTGGTGTGGGGAAAAGGATGAAGGGATCAGAAACGGAAGAGAATACAGGACAGACACAGACGCTGTCATGATCCAATTGAATAATTTAGAACAATTTTGTTGTACTTACATCTTGCCATCTCGTCTTCAGCAAACACAACAGAACAACTGTTGTCCCATGCAAAATGATGGCGGGCTGGATCCTGCTGACCTTCAAGACAAGGGGAGAAAAACTAGATATGGTATTCTTCAACCAGCTGATTGATTAACGAAGTTGATATTGTTGCTTTCTGACACCACCCTGCAAGGCGGACGAAACTGTGGATGTAGAAAGTGTATAGAGATATATCACAGCATAGGAACTAGATTATTGGGAACGACTGAAATCTCGTGAGGCTATACTCCCTAGATGGCAGACGGGAGAAGTGTATCATCTTCTATGCGTGGAAAATCCTTGAGGGTATGGTTCCCAACTTACATTCAGAAATAACATCCTACTGGCACGACAGACAAGGAAGACTTGTGTAAAATACTACCCCTGGAATCCAGACATGCGATATGTACAAAAAGAGAGAACACCTTAAATATGCGGGGCCCAAGACTTCACCACCTTGCCATCTACCATCAGAAACAGCCTGGGATGCACGGTAGAGAAGGTCAAGAGTGCACTGGACAAGTACCTACACAGTGGACCAGCAGACCAGCCAGGCTGTGTGTGTGGGGGGCTGCGGCTGCGGCTTCCAACAGCTTGGTGGACCAACGACCCAACCCAACGGCCTGAACCCAGCCCGGACTGTGGGGCTGAAGACTCCCCAAAGACATCGAAAGGTATGCCCCACCCCAGTATGCGACACCCCTGCCATGAGACACACATAGCCCCCTGCCCCACCCCAGTATGTGACACCCCTGCCGGACATACATGCAGCCCCCTGCCTCACCCTTGTATGTGGTGATAACCCATTGTTTTCCTCCCTCGATTTGTTGAGACATTATCTTAGAATCTGTACATGCCACTTAGTGGGTGAGGCAGTCGCTAATCGTGCTTTGTACATGTGTACATGGTGTACCTATCTGTGTGTACCAGATGTTCTTACATGCACACACTGAAACTGATACGTGTGTCCCGTACGCCGTGCGACACCGCGCGACACACATGGGAGGGGATCTTGCCTTCTCCAGGCAACTGACGGATTTACCAAAGTTGGTCATATGGTTCGTGACTGTTACTCTGGCCCAGGGAGGGTTCAGAATCCTGAGGTCGGGGTCCTCGGTGACGATACTCACCATTTACACCGTACGGACACAATGATGACATCTTCCATAGCGTCTTCTTCGCCTCGTGACCCACTCCCCTCCTCTGATCCCTCAAGTTGTGATGTCAGTCACTCCCTCAGGTTTCAGGGGCGTTAGGGAGGAGTGTCAGGTAATACGAGACGCACTGCAGTTGCCCCCCCCCCACACACACCTCCTGACGTACTCATGAAAAGCAGGAAAGGAATGTAAGTTTAATGTATGTGTGTTGGTCACTGAGACTGTGTAGTTGGCTGGGAGAGAATGCATACAAGTCGAGACCCGGGCATCTAGCTGCACGTGTCATGTGTGTCACCCTTAACCCCCCCTGTGTGGCAGGCACCCTGTGGAAGACCTTGCTCCCATGCCTGAAAAATGTTGCGTCACTAACCTCAGGGAATTTTACTGATGAAAACTTTTTTTCCCCTCCTTTTTTTTTTCGTATATGTCTCTCCCCTGTCAGGTTTGTTGATATATCTATGAATCTGTACACAGGGTTGGCATGGAACATTGTAGGTGTGTGTAGGGATATCCCGAACTTTGGCATTGACTTCATTTTACTTAAGTTTTACCTTGTGAAGTCTTTGTGGATCTTTACCCCCTCCTTTACAGCCCAGGCCCAAACACCTAGAATGAGTCGAAACACCTAGAGTGAGTCGTTGGTGCCAGTGGGATGGTATTTCCTATCGTAAGTTAGGAGCCAGACCTTCTTGGATTTCAGGTGTACATGATGATACACCTCTCCCCCGTCTGCGCTCCAGGAAGTACAACCTCAGGGATTTAAGGCATCCCTAGTAATTTAGCTCCTTTACCACATTAATACGGCTTCTGAAAGATCTCGTGAATACTTTGTTGTAAATCCACAGTTTCACCCGCCTCGTGAGGTGGTGTTAGAATGCAACGAGATTCAGTTCGTGGAAGAATTAGTGCCTTGAATAATATCATCACTGGTTTTATTTCCCTCGTCTTGAAGGTCCGCAGGATCCATCCTGCCCTTTTTTTTTTTGCATGAGGCAACCGTTGTTTTTCCGTGTTCGCTGAAGGTTAGGTCCTTTGACATAACTACACCAAGGTGTTAATACAGTATTTAGCTGGTCTGTGATAGCGTCTGTGTCTGTCCGGTATTCTGCATTGTTTTTGACGTCTTCATCTTCTCCTTACTGGTAGATTTGAAACTGATCTCCATGGGAAAGCATGTTGTTCTGGGCTGCTCAGTTAAAAGACTTCGTGCACGTCTCCTTGTAGCCTTTCAGCATCTTGTGTTATGATGTGATGTTCGTACTCATTCCTGTATCATGTGCCAAAAATGGTATGAAACTGTGGCTCGTGTTCGCGTCACTGTCACATTAAAAAAGAATGTAGGACACGAGGTTGCAAGTACAGTTCTTTGGGGTGTGAACATTTGTATACTGTTCAGGCGGCACTGGAGATGTCCATGTTTTACAACTACATATTGTGATCTGTTAAGTTGTGTATCCATCTCCCAGTGTGTCCGCCTCTTTTCCCATCAGTTCCGCATTCTACGTGCAATGACACCGTGGTCACTTTTTTCCCAGGTGCTTTTGGCAAAGCCTGCGTAAAGCAGAGCAGGTCAGTATTTTTCTGTGTTTGTACAGAGCTTTAGCTGTCCTTCTTCTGGCGGTCAAGCCGCTGAGAGAGAGAGAGAGAGAGAGAGAGAGAGAGAGAGAGAGAGAGAGAGAGAGAGAGAGAGAGAGAGAGGCATGATCGCCCCCGCCCTTGAGACCCTGTTGTTGCCCTGGGGGTTATGCAGATTGTCCACCCGAGACTCTGTCGAAGACTCCGATGATGCGGGAGGTTAATGCTATCGGTCGATAATGATGATGATGATATATTGGGAACTGCTTTCTCTCTCTCTCTCTCCACCTTCGTGGAGGTTGTGTGTGTGTGTGTAGAGAGAGAGAGAGAGAGAGAGAGAGAGAGAGAGAGAGAGAGAGAGAGAGAGAGAGAGAGAGAGGTGAGGGAGTGTGTGGGTGTGTG
>NC_092233.1:16321423-16336423 GCF_036320965.1 Panulirus ornatus | reverse complement strand
ATCATGCTCCATACAATGTGTCACAAAGATTTAGATTTTGGGCGTTTCTGGTATGACATCCTGTTGGCGTTAAATGCACATTTATAGCTTTTGATCCTTTCTTTTCTATATGTTTTGAACCCCTGTTACGTATAGAGTTGTGAGGGAGGTTCCTTATGATGATGCCCACGTCACTGGCTAACTCCTACCTCCTCCATGTAATGTTGATGACTCGGGTAAAAAAGATAGTGAAGTGTGTGTGTGTGTGTGTGTGTGTGTGTGTGTGTGTGTGTGTGTGTGTGTGTGTGTGGAGGGAGAAGGACTGCACTCACTCGCGAATCTTGGTCTCTCTCAAGTTTCTATCTTTGATCCCAGGAGTGAGGTTACACACACACACACACAAACACACACACACACACACACACACACACACACACACACACACACACACACACACACACGTAAGCACGCACGCACGCACGCACGCAAGCACACACACACACACACACACACACACACACACACACACACACACACACACCACAGTGTTATGAGAGTGGTGGGTGACCTTGAGCCCCGGCGGTTGTGTGGTGGGAGTGTGTCGCCCACGTCAGCCCACCTGCAGATCAGAGGAGGGGGAAAAACATGAAGAAGAAGAAATCTGGCTTGACTGACGAGGTTATTGTTTCCTGCAGAAGCACAGAGCCACCGGGGGGAGAGGCGAGGAAGGGCCTGTCTGCTCAGCAGGTCTGTCTGGCAGCGGGTGTCGAGTGGCTGTCACTGTGGCGCTACCAGAGCCATGAGGGAATCGCACTTCAGAAAGATCTTGTCCTCAGACGAGACCAGAACAGACCAGACCAGACCAGCCCAACCCAAAGCAGACCAGACCAGACCAGACCAGACCAGACCAGCCCAACCCAAAGCAGACCAGACCAGACCAGACCAGACCACTCCCCTCACATAACACTTACATTATCCTACAACAGGGGACATTAATGTAGTCACAGCACCTTTGTGTGGTGTCCCATCCACACGCTGCAGCGTATACCACACTCCAGACTGTAGGAGAGTCGTGTGGTGTGCATGTGTAGGTGTACAGTGTGGTGTGCATGTGTAGGTGTACAGTGTGGTGTGCATGTGTAGGTGTACAGTGTGGTGTGCATGTGTAGGTGTACAGTGTGGTGTGCATGTGTAGGTGTACAGTGTGGTGTGCATGTGTAGGTGTACAGTGTGGTTTGCATGTGTAGGTGTACAGTGTGGTGTGCATGTGTAGGTGTACAGTGTGGTGTGCATGTGTAGGTGTACAGTGTGGTGTGCATGTGTAGGTGTACAGTGTGGTGTGCATGTGTAGGTGTACAGTGTGGTGTGCATGTGTAGGTGTACAGAGTGTGGTGTGCATGTGTACGTCGGTGTCATAGTGAGGGAAGGTGATCACCAGGAGTCGCGGGAGGAGGTGGTGGTGGCTGGTGCAGGACACCTGCAGATGACTATCGTCTGCACAGGTGTGCGTCCTCCCACCCCACACACTCACACACACATACACACACACACACGCGTCTGTATACCTTCTACACCTTCTGCCTTCCCGCTCTTGCCGTATATGGGAGGAGTTCCCCTCTGTGTAGACCTGCTGTGTTGCGCTACATACTCTGGATATGTACTTTGTCCACGTTATATTGCTTGGGTAGATATCAAAACAAAGGAGGGTAACCCGACTGACTGTAGTGAACACAACAGACCTTCGAATATTCTCTGTAAGACAGGCACATGTGTGTGTGTGTGTGTGTGTGTGTGTGTGTGTGTGTGTGTGTGTGTGATGGAGCCTTGAATGAGCGAGCCATCATCACTGTATATTTAGACAGTTTCCTCCCGCGTGTAGCGTGAGGAAGTTCACATTAGGGGGCCTTGCCGTAGCGGGGTCTGCAGTCAGTATCAACGTGGCTTACCGTGGAGTTACAGCCATCACTCTTCACCCTCACCTGCCGTCATCTGATCGAGCAGGAAGAAGGAGGAGGAGGAGGAGGAGGATGAGGACGAGAAGAAGAAGAAGAAGAAGAAAAAGAAGAAGAAGAAGAAGAAGAAGGGGAAGAAGAAGAAGAGGAGGAGGAGGAGGAGGAGGAGGAGTAGGAGGAGAAGAAGAATAAGGAGAAGGAGGAGGAGGAGGAGGAGAAGGAGGAGGAGGACGGGGAGAAGAAGAAGAAGAAGAAGAAGGGGAAGAAGAAGGGGAAGAAGAGGGGGAAGAAGAGGAGGAGGAGTAGGAGAAGAAGAAGAAGAAGAAGAAGGAGGTGGAGGAGCAGGAGGAGGAGAAGAAGACGAAGAAGAAGAAGAAGAAGAACAAGAACAAGAAGGATGAGGAGGAAGAGGAGCAGGAGGAGAAAAGCCATGTTACAGTGTTGTAGTGTTGCCACGATCGTAAGCACTAGTTTATATATCATTGAAGACGTGGCTTATTGCCCCCCCTCCCAACCACACGTCTGGTGTTGACGTGGTCATGATGCAGGTGGTGGTGAGGTAAGGCTGGGGGCGGGCTTACATGTGTGGTGTGTTGCGGGTCTGGGGTTGTGTCCCCCACGTATCAGACGCTCCGACACACTATTATACCACTGAACACTGAACAACACCTGCTGGGTTGCCCCAGGCCAGCAAGGAGCGCTGACACCTGCTGGTTATGTAGGGAAGGAGGTAACAGGTGACTCTGTGTGTGTGTGTGTGTATGCCAAGTGCTACCTGGGGTTCAGGACACCGTGCTGGCTCGCTTGAGAACCACGCCGCGAACCTCCGGAACAGTTATGAAGAACAGTGTTCGCCCGGTTGGCGTTGAATATATAAGTTCCGTTTTAACGGCGCTGACCCCGTGATGTGGGGGGAGGGGGTGAGAGGAAAGAGAAAATGGGCCCCGATATGAATTATTCAGTCGTGAACATGATTTGCGAAAAAGTGCAGCGCTTTGATCCGTCTGTGTGACACGTATTGGGGCGGGGGAGGAGTGATGATTACCCTGGCGTGGGTGACGTGTCCCTCGTGGGTGCTTGTGTCATATACCTACACCCCCACTAGTGTGTATGGCGGCCCAGCTGCTCCAGCTGGGTTATACTAGAGTGGTTTTCTTTCCTTTATCTCCTCCGGGTGACCTCACTCCGGCTGGCTGGCTCAGCCTTTCTCTTCATTTGCATTGATATCTCTTGATGGTCTGTCTGTCCCTGCTTGGCGGTCATGTGTCCTCTGCAGTACGGTTGCAAGAGACAGCCAGCCAGGTGCTTGCTTGCTTGCTAGCTCGTGTGAGAGAGAGAGAGAGAGAGAGAGAGAGAGAGAGAGAGAGAGAGAGAGAGAGAGAGAGGCGCGCGCGCTGACTACACCACGCAGAAGTGTGCAGCTCATCCCCAAACGGTTATGGAGTTAAGCACGGCGAGACACAGGCCGTATTTAAGACTCAGGCGTGGAGGGTTGAGGGAAGGGGGTCACACACAAGGCGGGAGGGAAGAACTACCAGAGGGAGTGGTGGGAGGGTGGGGTGGGGAGAGATAGCACTCACCTTCCCCGATTGTGTGTGTTGAAAGAAGTGAAAGCATTCTATCACTACCAGGGCCTCAGCCCGGGCTGCTGGAGGAGGGTGTGTGTGGGTGTGTGTAGAAGACACACACACACACACCCTTGCCCTCCCCCAAGACTTCACCAGTTATTCAGGTAAGAATAACACAGTATTTTAACCTCCCTCCCTCCCTCAGTAAAAAAAAGAATTCAGAAACAAGAGTTATCATTTATTTATATATATACGTGAGCATAACAGTGGGACTCGGTTCTCTCATAACAAGCGAGATTTCCCCGGGGGAAAAAGTGGCTTGTTTACCGCGCCAGAGGCGGTGTTTGTGGCTCTCTCACGGAAGCGCACGTTGAGCATCATGCGGGTAGTGAGCTGTGGCTGGATCGCTAGATAACAGCAGGATTGGAAGAGCATGTGGAGTGGGGTTATGTACATACAGGATTGGAAGAGCATGTGGAGTGGGGTTATGTACATACAGGATTGGAAGAGCATGTGGAGTGGGGTTATGTACATACAGGATTGGAAGAGCGTGTGGAGTAGGGTTATATACACACAGGATTGGAAGAGCGTGTGGAGTAGGGTTATATACACACAGGATTGGAAGAGCGTGTGGAATGGGAGTCATATACTTAACAGCTGAACTCTAGAACTCCTGAAATGGTGTAGTAGGAGCAGCTGTTGGTTAAAAACCAAGACCTAATCACCGTGCTAGACTGTGTAAACCACCAGACGCAAAGACACTTGTGATTTGCGGAAGAAACAGGAAATACGGAACCCTGACCTGACCTGACCTCGGAAACCTAGTCCTAGACATGGTCTTTCTAGGGGGGGACGATTCCCAGACGACCTCGCCCTAAGATGGAAACAGACAGGACAGAACTCTTATAGCTGAAAATTCCACAGGAAGCAACCCGGAAGAACACATGCAGAAAAAGAAAAGTGTTTACACTGTGTGTCGAAGTGCGCCCCTCACTCTGCAAACATCAGAACCAACCAGAGGAAACAACATGATAGATCAGCTCTTTGACGTATGATGTAGGCCTGATAAACGCCCCCGACTCAAACACTGATCATCACAACCTGATTGAAGTGAAGGCTAGTGTAGAGAGATGGGCGGCGCCAGGCAGGAATACACGTAACGCTGCAGGTGTATTCAATCACGCCAGGTTTAACAGTAAACACGTAAACTGGGTTGAGGATGTGATCAGTGAGGTGTGCGCCTCACAGCCGGCGGGCGGTGGGGCGGGGGCGAAACCCTGGTAAATACTGAAGTACCGGAGGTGTATATGTGAAATGCATGACCACCCGAACAGTCCAGTCATGCAACGGACGTTATGCCAGTGAGAAGAAAGTGCTAAGGAGTTTTGAGTAGAGCGAGAGAGACGAGCTCTATGTGTGTATATACGAGATGAACATGAAGAGTGAGTACCCCTATACAAGGCACAGCTGAGCCTGTTCAAGGAGGTAATACGTGTCACACAAGCTGACGGACATGGACCAATAAGCTCAGAAAAAGAAGAAGAAATCTTACGAAGCTTTTAGAAGACAAGATGAAATATCCATCAGTCAGATGATGATAATTATAATGTTAAGAGATACTTTTCATCGTAAAGTGAAGGAGATCGATCGAGAATCGCCACTACCACCACTGGCTCACTTGGAAAAGAAAGAGACGCGCGGAAGATTACAAGATGAACAAAATACTGAAAAAAAAGGAAATGTTAATCTGTGTGTCATGAGCCAAAAACCAATTTTAAAGATGAACAACCCAACCGAACATCTCCCCCCCCAAAAGCAGTAATCCCTGTGTATGTTAACGTACAGCAGAGCTCGCCCTCCCGCCACCGAATACCATAACCAATCAATTTTCCCAGGGATCAGACACACACACACACCCACACACCCCTGCAACCCGCTACTCATATGAAAGAAATGGGGGAAGAAAAATATCACCTCTTGCACGAGCGCTGAATATCCTCCTCTCCGGAGACGAAGCTTAGATTGTAGCACCGTCCCAGAGAGCTTGGTACTACTGCTGCTGCTACTGCTGCTTCCTCCCCCCCGCGCGCCGCCTGACGAAGGTGGAAGCAAAACAACGATCCGAAAAAGAACTGTGGACCAGTTAGTATGGACGTGGCGCATTAATGAAGATCTCTGGAGGGGAGTCTTAGCGTGTAATGTGACTGCTGTTGAATTAAATAGTGTACGTAACCCAGGATAACATGGGAGGGAGGGAGGGAGGGATCTTGCTCCCTCTCGGTCACTTTGCAGCAGCGATATGATTGTTGTTGTGGCTGTTGTTGTGGCTCTGGTTGACCAGACACGCGGCCCCGCGGGAGATGCAAAAGACTTTGCAAAAAGCATTTGTTGTGGCCGTGGTGTCGTAGGCGCGCCATTTGCGTAAGGTAGAGATAAGCAATAAAATTGCAAGCACACCCTATTCAACTCTCTCAACCACCCTGGCTTTTTATTTCCGAACATTTCTCTTACCCTTTCATTACTTGCTTGAGCGAGCCACCTCGCACCATATGGTCTGAAATATTTAATTTGCAACATATCCACCCTCCTCCTCACAGCCATAGTCCATTCCTGGCATCTGTATAATATTGTTGGGAGTACGATAACTTCAGACGTGCCCATTTTTGCTCCCCGAGATCACGTTCTCTCTCTCTCTCTCTCTCTCTCTCTCTCTCTCTCTCTCTCTCTCTCTCTCTCTCTCTCTCTCTCTCTCTCACACACACACACACACACATTCCTCAGTGCTCCTAGAACCTTCGCTCCCTCGCCCACCCTCTAACTCACTTTCGCTTCCATGGTTCCAAGATGAATCATCAACTTGGTAAATCGGCAGATCAGAACGAGTTGCCGTAAGTTTGTTCCTTGCGCCTCCAACAGTAAAAACTTGCCACCCAGGCCCTGCGCCCCTTTTGTTCCTCCTTTCCTAAATCTGACGCTGGTACTGACACAGAGTCAATCACAACATCTTTTCCTGGTGATCCTAGAGTAAGTACGAGAATCTCGTCGTTATAAGACACTGAGAGACCCCTTATTGACAGTAACAAAGTCTGCCATCGGGGTCATGGGAAAACACCATGCTTCCCCGTGAGGATCAGGTCTGGTTCCTCAGGTATGGGGATGATGAAGACTCGAAGAACATTACAGAATACTGGACGGACGCGGATACCGTCAGTATCACCAGTGAATAATGTGACACACCTCAGAGTGGTGATGTGTGACAACCTCACCTTCACCAGACAGAACAAGGCAACAATTGCCTCTCACAAAAATGGTAATGGGATGGATCTTGCGGACTTTCAAGACTAAGTAGGAAAAAACCAGTAGTGAATCTCTTCAGGTCGCTGATGCTGTTACGAATAGAGTACTACTGTGTTCTGTCATCATCCTGGAGGGCGGACGAGATAGCGGGATTAGCGGGTTCAAAGGTCTTTCGAGCCTGTATTGACGCGGTCAAAGAAGTAAACTGCTGGGAACAACTGAAATCAGTGAAGCTGCGCTGTTTGCTGTGTAGACGGGAGGGATGTGCCTTAACTTGTACCTACTTGTACCTGGAAGATCCTGGAAGGTATGGTTTCCAACCTACACTCAAGAGTAGTCCATCACGACTGGCACGGAAGACTGTGAAATATTCCCGCTGACATCAAAAGACGTGATGTCCACAAATAGGCAAAACCTCGAACATGATAACAGTGGGTCGTCCAGGACTATTCAGCACATAGCCTATTACCATCAGAAACGCTTACCAATGTTCCGTACAGAATGTTGAGCAGACCGAGGATCAATATTTATAAAGTGAACCAAGACCAGGCCGGCTGTGGTAGCCACTTAGGCCTTGGATGGTGGGGCCGGGGCCGCAGTTTCGAACAGGTTGGTCGACCAAGGACCCAGCTCATTAGCTTTGCATCAGCCTGAGTCGTCGCCGGGACGAGAAACCTCTGAAGCCTACGCCACATGAACAGCAGGTAGGAGTTGTCCAGTGTGTCACTTCCTGGGTACAGCAGGTGCCTGCTTGCTCTCCCCCGTCAGGCTCGGCCAGGGTCAGCGGCTGTCTGTTGGTTCGATGGTCCTTCCTTTTTCCGACGTTGGATTTCGTGTTTGCTGGCCTCTTTCCCTGGTGCGGTTCGAGTTCGCAGATTGGCGTGTCTGTCCTTCCCTCCTCCCGCACGTCCGTCCGCCTGTCGAGGTAAGTATAATCTGTCAGTCTGTCAGTCCCGTCCTGTCTCTCATCCGTCGGTGGACGCGGTCGTCCGGCCGTGTTGATCCCAAACGTCCACACACACGTCCCTCAGGTAATAACAGCCTCAGTCGCATTAGGTATGCGACATTGTTCACTCTCTTGAATCATTATTTTACTGCCTTCAGTTACTGCCTTCGTGATGCCAGGCTGATGTTTCAGTCAGCTGGCTTCAGTCATGCGCTCCCTCCCTACTCCCTCCCACTCCCCATCACTGGCCATCATCATCATCCCCCCATACCCCCCTCCAGTGCCTCTCACTCTCCCCGTACGCCTGCACCCGTTACCTCATCCCACGCAACACATGCCTTCCGTGGCGTCGTCTTCTCACCATTCATGTCATTCGCTAATCCCAACACATTATTGTGTTACACCTCCCTCGCCTGCCCCTGCTCCACCCCCCTCCACACACGTGCCCTTCACCTGCCCCCTCCGCTGACATGCCCTTCACCTGCTTCTCCGCACACGTGCCCTTCACCTGCCCCCTCCACACACACACGTGTCCTCAACCTGCCCTTCCACACACATGTCCTTAACCTGCCCTTCCACACACGTGTTCTTAACCTGCCCTCTCCACACACGTGTCCTTAACCTGCCCTCTCCACACACGTCTCCTTCACCCGCCCCCTCCACACCTGTGTCCTTCACCTACCCCCTCCACACCCGTGTCCTTCACCTGTTCCTTCCCCCTCCACACCCGTGTCCTTCACTTGTTCCTTCCTCCTCCACACCTGTGGGACTCCAGTGAACACTTATATTATTTCCTACATAAGCATCGTCCACATCCCACCCCCATAACGCCCATGTCTCTTGTCCCTCACTCCTCCATACCAGTGTCGTTCATCGTCACCACTATTTCCCCCCCTCTCTCTCTCTCTCTCTCTCTCTCTCTCTCTCTCTCTCTCTCTCTCTCTCTCTCTCTCTCTCTCTCTCTCTCTCTCTCTCTCTCTCTCATATCATTCCATACATGGAGGAGGGTGGTAGGACCACAGGGGGAGGAGGTAGTACCACAGGGGAGGGGCAGCTTGTTTTCTCAAGCCGTGTAAGGTGTCTGTGTGTGTCCGTCTTCCCACGTTCTATGACACGGAGATAACTGTGTGACTGATGGTACCTGCCTACCTACCTCTACCCATGGTTAAGACGCCTTATATAAAGGTGGATATATCCCTAGTGCCTGGGACTGTAGGGGGAACCTGGGACTGCTGGCACCGTATGGTGCCTGGGATTGCTGTGACTGCTAGGATAGCTGTGACTGCTAGGACCGTGGGGGGGGGGGGGGGGGCACCTGGGACTCTTGGGACCCTGGGGGGTACCTAGGTCGATGGGGGTCCACCTAGGATTACCGCAAGTTGAACGAGGCCATTAGGTCGATCGTGACCTTGGCTGGCTGGGTAGTTGGGCTGTGCTGGTCACCCGTCCCCCTACACCGTTAACAGGCACTGCAGACGACAACGGTGTAAGGGGGCGGGGGGAAGCAACAGTGGACAGGTAGCTGTCACGGGAAGTGCGACGTGTGAGGGAGTCTTGTTGACCCTCTGGCCTCAGAGTGAGACGTGAGTGGTGTGTCGTGTTTGACCTTGGCCTCGAGGTCAGAGTTCACATTGTCTTCTCCACTACGGGAAGTTTGACGCCAGCTACACAAACAAATAGATTTCGAAAAGTTGTCTCGAGCATATTATAATTATTTTTTTGTATTATTCACTGAAATATATTAATGTATTTATTCATTCATATATATTTTTCCACTGCCCTCACACGTACACATCTACACTCTTGCTGTCGTGTATCGGCGCTGGAAACCAGAGCCCCCTATCTACACTCAGACACTACAAGCTGTTCCATGGTTCATCTTGATTCCTTCCCATACCTTGGTTCAACGCAGTAACAGCTCGTCGCCCCTTGTATACCACGATAATCCCGTTCGTTTTATCCCATGCACGCCTCTCACCCTACTGAGTGTTCAGGGCACCGGTACCCTAAATCTCCTTCACTCAGTCCTTCCATCTCCTCCTCGGTCTCTCTCTCTCTCTCTCTCTCTCTCTCTCTCTCTCTCTCTCTCTCTCTCTCTCTCTCTCTCTCTCTCTCTCTCTCTCTCTCTCTCTCCCACGTCCGACACATCGGTCCTCTTAAAGCCTCACTTCGCTCATCCACCTCCATCTGTGCGAGCCCGCTGACCACGCCCTGGTCAACTCCCCTCTTGTCAGACTGCACGTGCCACCCACCACCGTACGTCCCTCACGCGCTGTCATTCCCTACACAGTCGACTCGCCTCACGCTGCATAATGTCCCCTGGCATTTCGTTACCGGCACGTCCAACCCCTCCTCGTATCTTTTACGTTCAGAGCCCGAGGCTCGCACCCGTACAACACTGTCGTTCATGCTTTACTTTCAGAGACGTATTCATCTTCGTCCCGAGAGACGCTTTGCCTCCTTACCGATGGTACTTCTCTTCAAGACCCAAATGCTCTTCCGAATAGGATGTTGCTGTGTTTGTAACGTGTCACCCTACGAGGCAGGCGACACTGTTGAATTAGAAAGTGTTCAGCGATCTTTCCCGGCCTGTATTTATATGTTAAAGAATTTAAGAAATCACTGGGAAAGGTTGAAATCTCTTGAAGTTGTACTCCCCCTGGAGCGCAGACGGGAGGAGTGTTGCATCATGTATACCTGCATGATGCTACAAGTGTCATTCATGATGCAGGGGAGCCAACATGATGCAGGGGAGCCAACATGAGGCAGGGGAGCCAACATGAGGCAGGGGAGCCATCGTGAGGCAGGGGAGCCAACGTGAGGCAGGGGAGCCATCGTGATGCAGGGGAGCCAACATGAGTTAGGGGAGCCAGCATGAGTTAGGGGAGCCAACGTGAGGCAGGGGAGCCAACGTGAGGCAGGGGAGCCAACGTGAGGCAGGGGAGCCAACATGAGGCAGGGGAGCCAACGTGAAGCAGGGGAGCCAACATGAGGCAAGGGAGCCAACATGAGGCAGGGGAGCCAACGTGAGGCAGGGGAGCCAACATGAGTCAGGGGAGCCAACATGAGGCAAGGGAGCCAACATGAGGCAGGGGAGCCAACGTGAGGCAGGGGAGCCAACATGAGTCAGGGGAGCCAACATGAGGCAGGGGAGCCCACCTGGGAACCCATGTGGGTTGCAGTGTGAGTGGGAGGGAGGTGATGATGGCTCCTCCTCCCCCACCCCACCATTGCACCAGGTGAATAAACTTCCTCAGCGCTTACTCATGCTCCCGCCGACACACACACACACACACACACACACACACACGGTCTGTTCGACCCGCTCACACACGGTCAAGCCGACGCACTCACACACGGTCTGGGCGACGCACTCACGCACGATCTGGTGGACGCACTCACGCACGGTCTGGGCGACGCACTCACACACGATCTGGGCGACGCACTCACGCATGATCTGGGCGACGCACTCACACACGATCTAGGCGACGCACTCACGCACGATCTGGGCGACGCACTCACGCACGATCTGGGCGACGCACTTACACACGATCTGGGCGACGCACTCACACACGATCTGGGCGACGCACTCACGCACGATCTGGGCGACGCACTCACACACGGTCTGGGCGACGCTTAACTCAAGGTCCGACCGAGGTGGGTGACAACTTGTCAAATATTTCATATCCAACACATCCACCCTCCTCCGCACAGCCATACCTATGTGAGGTGGTTCAATCGAGTAAGTAAATGGTAGGGTAAGAGAGATGTGTGGTGATATAAGGATTGTGGGTTGGGTTGAGAGAACAGAAGAGGGTGTGTTAAAATGGTCTGGACACCTGGAGAGAATGAGCGAGGAAAGATTGACCAAGAGGATATACGTGTCAGAGGTGGAGGGAACGAGGAGAAGTGGGAGGCCAAATTGGAGGTGGAAGGGTGGATTGAAGAAGATGTTGAGCGAGCGGGGTCCTGAACATACAGGAGGGTGAAAGGTGTGCACGGGATAGAGTGAATTGCAACGACATGGTATACAGGGGTCGACGTACTGTCAGTGGACTGAACCAGGGCAAGTGAAACGTCTGGGGAACACCATGGAAAGGTCTGTGGATGAGGAAGGACGAGGAACTGTGGTTTCGGTGCATTACACATGACAGCTCCAGAATGTATATGAGCGGATGTGGCCTTTCTTCGTCTGTTCCTGGCGCTATTTCGCTAATGCGGGAAACAGCAATTAGGTATGGGATATATATATATATATATATATATATATATATATATATATATATATATATATATATATATATATTGTGTGTGTGTTGGCGGGGGTGGTGGATGCACGTGTCATAACAAGGTTAACATCGGGATAACATATTTCACCGTTGGGAAAGGTTGGGCGGCACATACCCGAGCGGAGGCCCCGTGGGCGTGAGGGGGGGTTCCTGCCCTTCTGTTGGCCCTCACCTGGGCAGTGGCAGCCGTCCGCTTTGCTCGGGCTGTACACTATATACGGGTGGCTCCCTCCGGCCGTGGCCTCCAGCACCCGTGTGATACAAGTCCGGTAGTGCGCTGACGCTCGGACGTACCTCAGTAACGGGGTCGGCTGTTGGGAGTGGGGCTGGAGACCATCTTCTGCCCTCCCTCCTCCTCTTGCTTCCTCCTTCATCTCGGAGAAGGAAGGTGGGGGTGTGTGGGGAGGGAGGGACTCTCTTAAGTGCACGGCAGGAAAAACGGGTTACATAACGGGGGAGGCAGATGTTGGGTCAGTAGTGGTCCCGGCCCAGGAGCGGCGCGCCGCGTGGGCCAGCCAGCAGGTCCTGCACACCGCCAGCAGCAGGTCATCACCCTCACCTCACCCTCCTCCTCCTCCATGGCTCTCCTGCCTCTCTCAAGGTTTCCTCTCCCATCTCCATGATCTTCCTCCTCCACCCTCGTGGTCTCTCTTGTATTTTTGATCGTCCCTACCCTCCCCCCTCCATCATGCCGTTCCTGCCCCCCCTCCATCATGCCGTTCCTGCCCCCCTCTCCATGCCGTTCCTGCCCCCCCCTCCATAATGCCGTTCCTGCCCCCCTCCATCATGCCGTTTCTACCCCCTCCATCATGCTGTTCCTGCCCCCCCTCCATCATGCTGTTCCTGCCCCCCTCCATCATGCTGTTCCTGCCCCCCCTCGATCATGCCGTTCCTGCCCCCTCCATCATGCTGTTCCTGCCCCCTCCATCATGCTGTTCCTGCCTCCCCTCCATCATGACGTTCCTGCCCCCTCCATCATGCTGTTCCTGCCCCTCCATCATGCCGTTCCTGCCCCCTCCATCTTGCCGTTCCTCCCCCCTCCATCATGCTGTTCCTACCCCCTCCATCATGCTGTTCCTGCCTCCCGTCCATCATGACGTTCCTGCCCCCCTCCATCATGCTGTTCCTGCCCCCTCCATCATGCCGTTCCTGCCCCCCTCCATCATGCTGTTCCTGCCCCCCTCCATCATGCTGTTCCTGCCTCCCGTCCATCATGACGTTCCTGCCCCCCTCCATCATGCTGTTCCTGCCCCCTCCATCCTGCCGTTCCTGCCCCCCTCCATCATGCTGTTCCTGCCCCCCTCCATCATGCTGTTCCTGCCCCCTCCATCATGCTGTTCCTGCCCCCTCCATCATGCCGTTCCTGCCCCCCTCCATCATGCTGTTCCTGCCCCCTCCATCATGCTGTTCCTGCCCCCTCCATCATGCCGTTCCTGCCCCCCTCCATCATGCTGTTCCTGCCCCCTCCATCATGCCGTGCCTGCCCCTTCCATCATGCTGTTCCTGCCCCCCTCCATCATGCTGTTCCTGCCCCCTCCATCATGCCGTTCCTGCCCCCCCTCCATCATGCTGTTCCTACCCCCTCCATCATGCCGTTCCTACCCCCTCCATCATGCCGTTCCTACCCCCTCCATCATGCCGTTCCTGCCCCCTCCATCATGCTGTTCCTGCCCCCTCCATCATGCCGTTCCTGCCCCCTCCATCATGCCGTTCCTGCCCCCTCCATCATGACATTCCTGCCCCCTCCATCATGCCGTGCCTGCCCCCTCCATCATGGTGTTCCTGCCCCCTCTCCATCATGCCGTTCCTACCCCCTCCATCATGCCGTTCCTGCCCCCTCCATCATGCCGTTCTTGCCCCCTCCATCATGGTGTTCCTGCCCCCTCCATCATGCCGTGCCTGCCCCTTCCACCACCATGCTCCTGTTGGTGCCTCTCTGACGGCGCCACGTCAGCCAGCAAGGAGGGAGGTGAGGGAGGGAGGGGAAGCGCCTGGTGATTGTGAGTGATGTCTGCCTCAAGAGCGGCGTGGGCTACTGTGGCACTGCTGGTGCCCCATGCCGTGGGCCATGCCACAGCTGGGGATACGGAGGGCTACAGGCAACACAGGGCGCCCTCACTGTTGTTGGAGTTACATTACAGGTTACATAACGAGAAAAGTCGTAACAATGGGTGGGAGGCACTGGATGAATTATTCAATGGTCTACATTTGTAAGTGAAGTATTTACTAGAATTAAACAACAGTTATTGTATTATGTATGAAGATACTGTAACAAGTGGATAATCTACTGTGAAGAAAGCTATGATCTCTTTCAAGTATACGAGTTTATAACATTGTTATGAAGGGAAATACTTCTGTTATGATGTGTGATACAAAGGGAATTGAAGACAGTGGCTCTGAGGGAGTGTTAATGATCCTACACTAGTGGTTCTGAGGGAGTGTTAATGATCCTACACTGTGTGTGAGGATCGTCCCTGAACTCAGTAATGTGACAACGGTCAAGTACACAGCGCTGCATGGGTCCACTTGGGAACAGCTTTGTTGGCAGGGTTTACATATGGTGTGTGTGTGTGTGTGTGTTCATCATCCACAGCAGGAGGGACACACTCCCCGGAATATCTATAACCCAACTTTGAGAATCGAGCGACGACACCCTCACGAAGGTGGGAGACCCAGGTGGCGGTAGTCCACTCGATCCTTCAGAACAGAAAGCTCGAGGTGGTGAGGTTAGCCTTATCTTGCACCGTGAGGGCCAACGTGTGAAGGAATCCAGAGGAACTGGACTCTCTTTAAGAACCCTCCTGGCCACACTGGTCTCTCTCGTACCTCGGGCACAAGGCATTATGGAGCGAGTCTAATGTGATTATTGAGGAAAGAACAGTCGCTCCTTGCCGGACTGGCTGGCCATCGTGGTGGTTGCTTGCAGGTGGAACTGCGATGGGGCTGGCTGCCCCTCCCTCCTCCTTCTC
>NC_092233.1:16253923-16316423 GCF_036320965.1 Panulirus ornatus | reverse complement strand
ATCGCTCATGCGTCCGGAGTAAACACCCTCAGGAGAGAGAGAGAGACGCGCGTAGGAAGGGGGTAACGCACTGCAGGTGTATGTAATATATTCGTAATGATTCGTATGCGTAGTAGACAGGTGTTGGTACACTTGTATGCCAGTGTAGGACCCCCGAACGTTAGAGGTGTGTGTGTGTGTGTGTGTGTGTGTGTGTGTGTGTGTGTGTGTGTGTGTGTGTGTGTGTGTGTGTGTGGGATGGAACGAGGAGCCATCATAATAATTACCCAGCTGATAAAAAAGAGACGTTGGCTCGTCTTATCTCGCCCGCGATATAACAGGGGAGACAAAAGGCGACCGTGAGGGAGCCTGGTGCTGGAGATGGACAAGATAACATGTTTCCTGGAAACACGGACATGTCTGTGGCCTGACAAGGACACCCTTTTGTCTTAACCAACAATTGCGCTACACTGGCACGTAACAAGAACCGATATCCCTCCAACACAGTATATATGTATGTATGTGTATATATACTTTCGTGAGACATCTAAGAATTATGCGTGTACACGAAACCGATATTGCAGACTCCTCCTTGCCGTGTGTGTTGTGTTGGTTCTCCAAACAGTCAGAGTGTGTGAGGCTGGAATCTGTACGTGGTCTCTCACGTCTGTAGATGATGCACATGGTCTTCAGGCGATGGTCTGTGTGGTACAGTGTACACCCACCATGGGTTGATGGTCTGTGAGGTACAGTGTACACCCACCATGGGTTGATGGTCTGTGAGGTACAGTGTACACCCACCATGGGTTGATGGTCTGTGAGGTACAGTGTACACCCACCATGGGTTGATGGTCTGTGAGGTACAGTGTACACCCACCATGGGTTGATGGTCTGTGAGGTACAGTGTACACCCACCATGGGTTGATGGTCTGTGAGGTACAGTGTACACCCACCATGGGTTGATGGTCTGTGAGGTACAGTGTACACCCACCATGGGTAGATGGTCTTGCTGGAAAGTGAGGCATGATTAACTCCCATACGCCAGACGCTGAGCATCGTAACGTTGCCCACCCTCGCTGGACTGGTCAAGTTTCTGCACCAGAAGAAGGTCAGAGTTCAAGATGTGACCTCATCCCAGTACAGAGCAGACCCAGTGCCTTGCTGTGGTTAGGGAGATTGTGTTTGGTGTACCAGCCAGCCATAGCCCCGTGAGCACGACGGTACGGCCCTTGAGTACGACGGTACGGCCCTTCTGCACGAGAGTACCTCCGTTAGGTGTGATAGCCTGACCTTTGACCTTACTTTCTGAGAAGCTGTACCGAGGTCAGCGGAGGGGAGGGAGTGCATTGTCATGAAGAACCTTCTCACCCCAAAGGCGTCTGTTATCTCCCCCCTCGCTGCATTGAGTGCCGCCCCCAAGCTGCAGCAACTCCATATATACACGCTACTATAAGAACGTCAGAACAGGCGTTGGCACATTATTGTGGTGGGAGATGAGGAGTGTTGGTGTGGTGAGGATGGCGTGGTGGTATTATGGGCGTGTGTGACAGCCCCAGGTACACCTGCCTCCCTGGGGTAACGTATGTGTTCACGGTACACACACACACACGCATCATCATCATCATCATCATCATCATCATCATCCCCAGGGACGATAGAGGATGATGATGTTCTTGTTTTCCACATACTAGCACGTACACTTGTACACCGGCGTGTACACATGGACACAGGCGTGTGCATACACTTGTACACCGGCGTGTACACATGTACACCGGGTCTCACACCTTATCTCCCTGTTCCCGTCCCGTGTCAGTGTGTGTGTGTGTGTGTGTGATTACCACACTGTTCTGGATCACGAGTCCCTCCGTTGGGTAGGTACTGTAGTAGGCCTCCTCGCCTGGGCCTGTGCACCCCCCGTGTGTTCTGAGGAGTGTTGGGTCGTGTCGCTGACAGACAGACAGACAGACCGACGGACCGACCGTCCGTCCGTTCGCTGCCACACCCGTCATGACACTGTAGCCGGTCAGGCACACTCCGGAGACTCGCTGTTCTGTGCGCTGTACAGTCCCATCGTCCAGTTCTCCCCTCATTCATTCCTCCCCAGCCACCATGGTGGCGTGTAAGGACACGGTGGACGGCAGGTATGACCCAGGTTTTATTTGGCAGTGCCTCCTCTGTGTGTGTGTGTGTGTGTGTGTGTCATTACTTCCCGCTCGTTGTTTCGTGTTGGTCAGGAGGGAGGGCGACCCCCGCGGGTTCCTGCCCCGATTGTTTGAAGTAGAAAACGACCGGGGTCGTCGTGTGTTTAGGGCTGGGGGGTCTTCGTGTGTTGACGGGGGGGTCTTCGTGTGTTGAGGACGGGGCTAGGGGTCGTCGTGTGTTGAGGACCGGGGGGTCGTCGTGTGTTGAGGACCGGTGGGAGGGGTCGTCGTGTGAGGACGGGGGGAGGGGTCGTCGTGTGAGGACGGGGGAAGTGGTCGTCGTGTGTTGAGACGCAGTGGTCGTCGTGGTGGCTGCGGGTTCAGAGTGACGGAAGGTGAGATTGATTTGTTGTTGAGTGGAGTGGCCAGGCTGGCGATGGCTGGGGCCCACCACCACCACACACTCTGGGGAGACATTCCTCACCCCCACCACCACCACCACACACTCTGGGGAGACATTCCTCACCACCACCACCACCACCACACACTCTGGGGAGACATTCCTCACCACCACCACCACCACCACCACCACACACTCTGGGGAGACATTCCTCACCACCACCACCACCACCATCACACACTCTGGGGAGACATTCCTCACCCCCACCACCACCAGCACCACACTCTGGGGAGACATTCCTCACCCCCACCACCACCACCAGCACCACACACTCTGGGGAGACATTCCTCACCACCACCACCACCAGCACCACACACTCTGGGGAGACATTCCTCACCCCCACCTGCTGTGTTCATGACGGTGCCACCTGCAGGTTTACTCACATGTCATTGAAAGACATACTGTGTAAAGACTCGTGTAATGGCAGCAGTTTATGTTTTACGTCGACTGCCTGATGCGTCGCATGACTGTGGCCAACCCTTACGTGGGTCATTATAAAGGACAAGGGTGAGAGAGAGAGAGAGAGAGAGAGAGAGAGAGAGAGAGAGAGAGAGAGAGAGAGAGAGAGAGAGAGAGAGAGAGAGAGAGAGAGAATTAACCTCACCCTTCCCCACGTGAACTCTCCTGTTGGTGCAGGAAGACAAAGGTGACCATAGCTCGTGTGTGGACGCTCGCCAGCCTGGGGAGGTGTGGTGTGGTGGCAACACACGGCAGGCATCTCTAACATCAGTAGGCATCAGTCAAGTTCGGCTCGTGCTCCCACAACACTATCATCCCGCACACCCTCCCTACCTCCCTACATGCCTCGGCCGCACGCCCCCGCACCTACAGGTACTGCGGCAGGAGCCTCCAAGAGTTGGGAGAGGTGGTGTGTCCGGTGGTTGGCAGTACGCGCCCTTTCCCCCCCTTAGGTCATCAACCCCTGGTGGTTCCCACGACATCCGTCATGAGGTGTGGCCGCCCGCCCGCCCGCCCCCATCCCCTTTCCTTCCCAGGGTAAGGACGTGTATTAACCCTCCTTCCTCCACGTCATCATCACCAGAACCGCTCACAACACGAGCAGCGCCAGCACAGCGTAAGCAGGGGAAGAGAAACGCCCCAGTGTAGCGAGCGATGATAATGGTTCAGGCATCACCCGTGGCCCGAAACTGTTCCCTGGGTGGTGGTGCGTGTTGTGGGTAGTGGAGGCCTCGTGGTTATCACACGGGAGGGGAGGATGCTGGCCGTGGTGGGCCCCGCAACACTGCCTCACCCAGCCTGACACTCGCTGGCTGCTGCAGGTGGCACCCTGAATGAACCGTGCAACTGAGACGACCCTCCTCCTCCTCCTCCTCCTCCTCCTCCTACAGCCTCTACCTGAGTTGTGCTTAATGTGAACCGCGAGCCCTCAGCGTGGTAGCTGTTGTGTATGTGTGTGTGTGTGTTGGAAGGTGGGAACAGGCGTGTGTGTGTTGGTGCTACTGTTGGAGGGTGGTAGCAGATGGTGTGTGTGTGTGTGTGTGTGTGTGTGTGTGTGTGTGTGTGTTGGTATTCGTGGCCTGGTGATGGAGTTTTGCACTCTGCCACACACCCGATGGGGCGCGGGTGAGTGTAGTATGCACGTGTGGCGCACATCTTGTGTCACGCTTGTGGTGAGGTGGTCAGTAGGTGTGTGTGGCGGGGAGACGGACGAAGGCTCCTGAGGGAGGCGTTTAGGTGAACTTCCGGGAACTTGAGGCTGGACGACACGGGTCGTCACCCGCAGGTAACGGGACGGAGGAGTGTTTGGAGAGGAGGAGGGGGGTGGGGAAGGGGGTGGAGACGAGAAATCCTTAACCCACAACACAAGGATCTGGTGGCGGGGGATGGGGGGTTGGGGAGTGGTTAGTATGCCACGGGCTTGGTCGTCCCTCCCTCACGTCGTCGTCTTGGTCGTCGTCGTCGTCATGATCATGGCGGTGTCTCACTCACCGTGGCTGCTATCCTCCCGCCTCTGTGCAGATGGTGAGGTTGGGTCGCCTTGTGTGCTGCTGGGCTCTGCACGGGCAGCGGCTCCAGGTCCCTCCCTTCCCCTCAACACACACACACACACACACACACACACACACACACACACACACTTACACACACATACACACACACACGGACGTACGCACGTACGCCAAGTGTGTACCGCAGCAGATGTTGTGGTTGTGTGGTGTGTGGCGGGACCGAGGCCTCCGGAGCAGAACGGACCTACGTGTCTGACCGGTCCAGGTGACTAGGACGGTTGCCATGTACAGGACCGGTCCAGGACGGTTGCCATGTACAGGACCGGTCCAGGACGGATGCCATGTACAGGACCGGTCCATATGTCGAAGACAGATGCCTAGCACTGGACCAGTCCTGGACGAATAACCATACGCTGGACCGCTCCAGGTGTTCAGGGCAAAACCTACACCGACGTTGGTCCAGGGTGCCCCCGGGTGATGAACCTTATCTCCCACGGCTCCCCCGGACGTCTGGTGCTGGATGGAGCAACCAGGTTATATACTCTCAAAGGAGGCATTGTACGGGTGGGTGGGTAGGTAGTGCACGTGTTCGCAACAGGTGTTTGTTCCCTCGGCTCCTGCACCTGCGGCATCTGCTGCTCTCAGTCAGCACACGTCCTCCCGGTGGGGGGGTCACTGCACCCGCTCGCAGGGGTTACTGGCACAATAACACGTGTGAGGTTTGAACCTCACCAGCTTGCGTCGCCAGCCCCCTCTGCACGGTACGCTGCAGCGGTAAGGTCTGTCTGTACGTACACAGATGTACTGTACAGGGTCCGCTCTCACCACATGGGGTGCCAGTGACTTCGTGTTTTGAGGTCGGAGGTCGAGCGAGCGTTAACCGCCCCTTATCAAGAAGGTCAAGGTCACGCGACCGCCAACAGCTTGGACACCCGCGCTACAGGAAGCGATGTGCTTGATGGCGCTTCTGCTCTCTCTCTCTCTCTCCTCTCCCTCAGGGGAGGCAACACCTGGTGACTTCAGAGGTACTCCTGTCTGGTGTACACTTTGAAGGGTAATGATGATTCGTTTCTGTCGAGCGTCAGTGTTAATGAGTCTCGTGTGTGTGTGTGTGTGTGTGTGTGTGTGTGTGTGTGTGTGTGTGTGTGTGTGTGTGTGTGTGTAGATAGGGGCAGGTGGCTGGTATGGGCGGGCAAAAGTGTGTTGGAGAAGCAACACTGGCTGAGGGCGAGATGTGCAACACACGCGCCAAGGTTATGAGTCACGCCGGGAGGGGGGGTATCCCTCCCCCCTCCCCTGCTGACTCACAATGCTCTGCAGTCTTATAACAACACTGTGAGATCTGTAGTTTTCCTTGCCGTGGGAGTCTTTACTCGGGGTCTTGTTATGATGTGTTGTGTGTGTGTGTAGCCGTATGGGTAGCGCCAGCGCCGTCAGTGGCCAGTGTGTGGTATGTATAAGGTCTTGACATCATTTCTCATGATGTGGTGTTTTGTAATCTGACGTCACTCGAGAACAGTTGGCGTGGAGTGTTGGAGAGTCTCACCATGGGACGTGACGCTGGTTGGGTAGACGGGCGGTGTGAGGGTGGTTTGGGTAGACGGGTGGTGGGTGGGTGGGTGGTTTAGGTAGACAGGCGTTGGGTGGGTGGTTTAGGTAGACGGGCGGTGGGAGGGTGGTTTGGGATGAGGGTGGTGGGAGGGTGGTTTAGGTAGACGGGCGGTGTGGGGGTGGTTTAGGTAGACGGGACTGTGGGAGGGTGGTTTAGGTAGACGGGCGGTGTGAGGGTGGCTTGGGTAGACGGGCGGTGGGAGGGGTGGTTTAGGTAGAGAGACTCATGGTTAGACTGCCTGCTGATAAGAGACCACTCCTCTGAAAAAAAAGAAAAAAGAAATGAACTGATAAAGTCGTTATCGGCTGCTCTTATCGCGCAAACCTGGCAGACGAGCACCCCAATCCCCACCCCCCACTGAATCTCCTGGCCAGCGTATGCAAGGCTACACAACGACATTTCCTCCTGGGTGGCATAGGTCACCTACCGTGACACGCCATTTATAACGTCTAGCAACATATGGCGACATAGATCACATGGAACGTAAAATCCCATTTATAAAAGTGTCAAGTGCAGTATTGTGGCCTTCACCGAAACACACACACGAAAGAGCACATGAATAGCGAGGTGTGGATCACGGACTTCAACCTTCAGTGATGCGACAGGACTCGAGGAGGACCATGTGGGGGAGTCGGACTGTGTATGGTACATACATATATTACAAGTGAACCCTTGAAGTCCTCAAGTGATGATGTAGAAGCACTCGTTGTCAAGGGTTGGAGACCCACACCTGGTCATTGTTTTCATCCTCAGGGCCTCAGGAATTTACGGAACACATAACAAACATGGGTGCAAGTCTTGACCTCCTCGGAAACCCAGCCCCAAATATGTAATTGTATCATGAGACTTCAACCTTCCAAGTGGAGACAGCCAGGAAGATCTCACCGTAGCGGAAGGTACTGACACTGGAAGCAGCTCGGACGAACAGCTGCAGTAAAGAGAGTTATTCAGACTAATGTGAAAAGTTCCGCCACTCGGCCAACATATAACAAAACCAGCTACAGGAAATGACATTCTGGACCTAATCTTCACCAATAATGTGGACTTGATAAGTGATATTATCATCTCCAACACCTTATACTCTGATCACAACCTGACCGAGGTAGCACACAAGTTTGGATGCTAAGCCACGTCGTCAGGACACACGCAACAATGGAGATATTCAAAGTAACTTCAGTTTTGACAGTAGACGGTGACACTGGGAGGATGTGATCAGTGAGATGTGTTGTGCAGCACAACAGGAAACTCTGCTAGTGAATACCAGAACCAGAGGAGGAATGTGTTGATAAATTGACCACTTTGGTACACCTAACATGCCGCAGACACACACCAGCGAGAAGAATACACAAAATGTCTAGTTGGAAACGAGTTGTCGTTGTTTGAGATGAATTCTCCCTACAACCCAGGGGGTGAGGGCCCTATGCTCCAGGGCGGCCCGCCGGTGGTGGGGGACCTAAGCACTGGGCTGAGGAAGACGAGAACTCTATAGAAAGGGGAAAAATGGAACGGTTGCACACCATCTAAACAAACCATAGATCACTCAGCAGAGGAAGGAAAACCTATCAAGTGAGTTATCGGACACATCATGAACTACAGTTGTCATATGAAATACAGGAAAAGAGAAAAGAAAAAGTCATTAGCGTAGTCAGAGACACTCTTAAATATTTTTTTTTCTTCTGATATGCCAAAAGCGAGTCCAGGGTCACGAACTACTTTGGCGGCTCACTGATGAGCGAGACTCTAAAAAAGGCAACATGAATCAGTATTCAGTGACCCAGAAACCACACTGAAGATAAATGACCCAGCAGACGTCTTCCTGAACAGTGGTCCCTCAAGTGTACACACAGCAGATGTCATCACCACCTCCTGCTGAACACAAGGTTTAGAGAGGACCACTGAGGACCATGGCCATGCATTCAGCCCCAGGCCCTCCCAGTCTCATGGAACTCAAGTCTTCGTAAGACAATGTGAGGCATGTGTATAACGTGCTTTGAATATCCTTAGCAGAAAAAATTCTTGATAGTGGCATCATTCCGACCCATAAAGGTGGACACAAAACAGTTCCAAAAAGCTGTATAGCGATAGCATTTATTAACATCGTGCATCATTAGAATCTTCGATAGAGTCCCCGTGCACCATTAGAATCTTCGATAGAGTCCCGTGTGGACAATCTGCAAACCATGACAACATGGTTTCAAGGCGGGGTGATCATGTCTCTCTCTCAGCTGCTTGCTCATTATGATAGGATTGTTGAAGCTCTGGTAAACAATGAAGCTTGTGGAGTGAGTTACACAGACTTTGCAGAAGCATTTGACGACATGTGACCATAGTGGCTTAGCACACAGAATGCAAAAGATGGGGATGACCGGGAAGACTGGGAGATGGATGTACAACTTTTTAAAGATCGCAGCACGTAAATCATACCATCTCCAGCACCTCCACAGCAAAAAAAAAAAAAAAGGAAAATATCAAGGAAGTGCACTGCACCCGTCCTGTTCGTGATTCTTGTATCTGACACTGACTTAAACACGAGCCACAGTGTCATATCATCCTCTACAGATTACACAAGAACAAGTGTGGAAATCACATCATCAAGATACGGAGAGGCAGCCGAAAACAACGTGCTGTTCAATGGAGGTAAGTTTGCACTCCTCCGGTGTTGGGAAAATGAAGAAATCAGAAGCAACACAGAATACCAGACAGACACAGACTCTGTCATAAATCAGATAGATAATGTGAAAGACCTTGGAGTAATGATGTCTAATGACATAACCGTCTGCGAACACAACAAAACAACGGTTGCCTCAATGCAGAAGGATGGCAGGCTGGATCCTGCGGACCTTCAAGACAAGGGAGGGAAAAACCAATGATGATATTCGAATCGGCATTTCTTTCACGAATTGAATATTGTTGCTTGCCAACATCACCCTGCAAGGCGGAAGAAATTACGGAATCTTTCACAGCCGATATCAGTGTTATAAAGGAAGTGAATTATTGGGAAATGGTGAAATCTCAGAGGCTATACTTACTACAAGGTATGGTTTCAAACATACATTAGGCAGGAACATCCTACTGGCACGACAGGCATGGAAGACTGTGTAAACTACTGCCTCTGAAATCCGTAGGTGCCATATGTACAAAAAGAGAGAACACCTTAAACATGCGAGGCCCAAGACTCTTCACCACCTTGCCATCTACCATCAGAAACAGCCTGGGATGCACGGTAGAGAAGGTCAAGAGTGCACTGGACAAGTACCTACACAGTGGACCAGTAGACCAGCCAGGCTGTGTGGGGGCAGGGCCTGAGGGCTGCGGCTTCCAACAGCTTGGTGGACCAACGACCCAACCCAACAGCTTTGGCCCTGGCCGGGCTGTGGGGATGAAGACCCTCCCCGAATACTTCACCAGGTACTCACCAGGTACTCACCCGGTCTGTAGCAGCTGTAATTACAGGCAGGAAGAAGGCTGTGATTCTGTGTATACAGGTCATTTTGAGTGTGAAGTCTCTTTGGATTGGGGTGGGTTGTCTGTCTTTTTCCCCCACAGGTCGGGCTGGACCTAAGCTTTTTGGGGTTCGTCGTCGTGGGGGAACGTAGGTACAGCACTCACGACGACGCCCGGTGTGTCGGGGGGGCGTGCTCAGGTGAGGCCGCCCGGGGTACTTGGCCGGATGGTATGGGGATTGGAGCACATCGTAATGATTAGGCTGGGTAGCGGGTTCATTAGGCCCGGTTATATGGTCATTCAGCCAGGTAGTGACGTGATCAGACGAGGAGACGGTGTCGTTAGGCCAGTTAACGGAGTCATTAGGCAAGGTATTAACATAATTAGGCGCTCAGGTGTGTGTGTGTGTGTGTGTGTGTGTGTGTGTGTGTGTGTGTGTGTGGTGGGACGGAAGGAAGAGGAAGTCAGGTGAGTGTAGCAGTCATCGCCCCTGGCCACATCAGCGTAGCCCGCGCCGCACCACTCCTGACCATCGTACCTCCTGACCACCACCACCGCTGGGGTCCAGTTAACACCACCACAGAGCCCCAGTCAGACTAGCCTACCTCATGCCACCTCCAAGCCCAGGTCTGTCTATCGTAACCCACCAATACTGACTCTCGACGCGGAGTCTGAGGCTGGTGTTAGCTCCCCTCACTTATTTACGATAACTCCTCGTGAACTGCACCTTTGGAGTTTGCTGCTTAAGCTCAAGCTGTCGAAGCTCTGGCATATGTCTTTAATAACTCTCTTTCCTCAGGGTTTGTATACAGGCATCACATGGCCGTCATATAAAGCGCGTCAGTATACATTCACTGGCCATTAATGATGTAATTTACCTCCGTGTTCAGTGCAGTCACTTCCTCTCCTCCTCCTCCTGCCTGCCTGCCTGCCAGCCAGCGGACAGCAGCGTCGTGTCAACACATGATACAAGACGGTTCTGTGGGTACAGGTGCTTCCTGCTCTAGTGGTCTGCAGGTCCTGCAGATTATAAGTAGATTGACCTATGACTGGTTTGGTTATGAGAGCATTGATTACAAGACCATACATCAGGTCCTCACAGGGATATATATATATATATGTTTTATTATTATTATTATTATTATTATTATTATTATTATTATTATTATTATTATACATAATCGCTGTTTCACGCGTCAGCGAGGTAGCGCCAGGAAACAGACGAAGAATGGCCCATCCACTCATATGCACATATGTATACATAAACGTCCATATACACACATATACATACATACACATATACACACACATACAAAGACATATATACACATGTACGCATTCACACTTGCTTACCTTCATCCATTCCAATACATATATACACATGTACACATTCATATTTGCTTACCTTCATCCATTCGTGGCGCTACCCCGCCCCACAGGAAACAGCATCGCCACCCCAGCAGAAACAGAGAGAACAGAAAGGCCAACACTTGAGCTGTAGTCACACGTTAGACACCGTGTGTATGCCAGGAACTGTTTACGGATGATGTACGCGGGACGGACGTACGTTTCCGTGGCTGATCACAATCACTGGTGTGGAGGAGTATATTGACCCCGGGTGATGATGGGTGAGCGTCGGGGCAGGTGATGACCCCGAACCCTCACCCTACCCAACCCCACTCCACCATGACGATAAAGGGGATAACTGACCCAGAAAACATGGTCTACGAAATTGACGACGGCGAGGTTTTCTTTTTCCTCTTTTTTTTTTTGGCGTAGTTGTCGCACGGCTGAGACCGCTGAGATCTCGTGTGTGTGTGTGTGTGTGTGTGTGGGTGTGTAGGGCGGGGGGGGCTGGGTTTAGGTCAGCCCTCACCACCATGGAGCAGGTCTCCTCGTGTCATGTGCATGCATGACGATTTCCCCGTTGTGGACTGCAGTGCTTTTCGTCGCTTTGCAATTGTTGTTTGTGTGATGGTGGTTGGGTTGTCTGGATCATTTGCGTTGTCTCTGTTCGTGTGTATTTAATTACGTTATAGTTTATTGTTTGCTTGTTCAAGATTTCCATCATGGACCATAATGTACAGTGTTGGTATTCGTAGAACATGTATTTTTTGTGGTCAGTAGGATATCTGTCTGTCTATCTCTGTCTATCTGTCTGTCTGTTTGGGGTAAGGACGTGGAGCCCTCACGTACTACCACGTGGGTTGATGGCTGGGGTTCACAGACACATGTTTAAGGCGAGGCAGCGCCACACACTACAGGCCTTCCAGGAACTGTGGGAGAGACAGATGTCCGAGACACATGTGTGGGTCGTGGCGGCCTCCACACCTGTAAGTGGGTCAGTGGTGGTGCTGACCCTGGTCTGGCCCCCCAACAGCAAGATCCTCCCTCCCTCCCTCCCTCACTCACTCCGGCACCAGCTGCTTTTTCCTCCCTCCCTTTCCCTCAAGCTATTATGTTCTTGACTTCCTCACTCCATCTCTCCGGCTCAAGCTTCGGGTCTCTCCTTCCCACAGTCTCACCGCTTTCTCTCTCTCTCTCTCTCTCTCTCTCTCTCTCTCTCTCTCTCTCTCTCTCTCTCTCTCTCTCTCTCTCTCTCTCTCTCTCTCGCGGTGAGCACTGCTGCTGCTCTTGTCTTCCCTAATGACAAAAAAAAATATCGTGGTAGGTACTGTGGTAGGTAGGTAGGTACTGTGGTGGGTTGGTAGGTACTGTAGTGGGTTGGTAGGTACTGTGGTGGGTTGGTATGTACCCTGTTCCACGTCTCATCGCATTAAGTGAAGCTTCCTCTGTTCCCTGGTCGCTGCCAGTCGACCAGGTCCTCCCCATCCTGCCAGCTTAACTCCCTCCCCCTTCGTCGCTCTCCTTACCATCAGGGACGCCCTTGCACGTCAGGTCCTCCAGCTCTGCCCTTGCCCTCCCATTCCTCGCCCCTGACTCCTCATGTCATCTGTGTGTGTGTGTGTGTGTGTGTGTGTGTGCCGCCTCCTCTCGCAACCATCGTCTTTACTCCCCACACGTATCTATCTGTCTCACCGCCTCCCTCTCCCTTCCCGTCCCTCCCGATCCTTGCCGTCTCCGGTGTTCCATACCATCAATTCTCCCTTGCACACAGTGGGGGTGCGTGTGTGTATGTGTGTCGCCCCGCAGATGAAAATATATGTCTTCTCTCCCTCAACCCTCCTCCCCCTCACTCCTCGTGGTCCTCGGCTGCTGGTGCCTCAGACGCTCCTGCCCCTGGAACGTTGTCACACAGTCTCTTGACTTCCGTTTGCCCATTGTGTCTCGTCTCGACTAGGCTCGCTGGCTCTTCACACCGTTGTCGTGGTCTCGTGCGTGTGTGTGTGTGTGTGTGCTACTGCCGCCTCCCCTGAGCCCCACCAGACATACCCCTGCTAGTGTCGTCGTCACTTGTCCCGTTGTAAGTGTCCTAGTGACCCCGCCCGGGAGCCTCCCCTGCCACGGTGCTCTCGACCTGCTCCACCCCGCTCCAGCACACCCAACCCCCCAACCTCCTCTCTCGCTCGGTCCTTGATGGCGTACATAACTTCCTTCCTCCTCCTCCTCCTGATACTGTTACACTCCTGTCATTCCCACAGTCACTCGCTCGTAGCTTTATTTCTTCTTCAGTTCTATTTGTATCACTTCTTCAGTGTTACAAGTATATTCTGCTCGCTTCTACAGTGTTACAGTTTATATTGCATGTTCTCACAGGGTTACAGTTCACTTTGTTCATTCCTATGTGGTTACAGTTCCCCCCAGCTCGTTCTTACAGCATTATAGTTCATCCTGGTCGTTCGTATGATGCTCTGGCACCCTGCCGTCTCTCTCTCTCTCTCTCTCTCTCTCTCTCTCTCTCTCTCTCTCTCTCTCTCTCTCTCTCTCTCTCTCTCTCCCCGTGCTTCTGGTCCGAGTTTAAACAGTTCAGTTCGTGCCTGGGCCCCTTCTGCCGCTCCACGTTTGCTGGATCGTGCTGGGGCGTCAGGCCGGGAGGGACTGGTGTCTTGGCCGGCCCGTCTCCATATTTGTCCGTCGCCAGGATGTACTGTGTTGTGACTCATGGTCGTCTGTGCCACGATGGAGATGAATGTGATTGACGGGAAGACGACGGCCATCATGATGGTGGTGGTGGCGACGAAGCCCCACGGAGGAGTACGGCTCGGTTTTCATGCGTCTCCCGTCCTCACCGTTGGCCGCTGAATAATGGATTCGCCTCATGTTCACTGCATGATCGTGAAATTGGATGTAAATCATGGGAAGGTGATGATGATGATGTTGATGGTGATGACGACGACGACGACGAAGGAGGAGGAGAATTAAGGTCCTGAAGAACATGATATGCAACTGTTCGTCTTGAGCTGAAGAGAGGGAGGTGTGGTGTGTGTTGACGACCTGGCGCACGGGTGTAATGGTGATGCCATATGAGGGACGGGGAACCTGGTGTGGCTGGTGAGGCCATACGACCCTCCGGGGTGCGGTGGGTGGGTGAGACGGCACCCACCCACCCAGCCTCACCTGTAACGTCAGGGGGGTCCGCAGGCTGGGGTGAGGGAGACACGACCAGGATGGCTCGTCCTCTCCCTCCTTCGCCGGGAGAGAGACACGGACCTCAACGTGGGATTCTCCTGCACCAAACAGTTGGACAGACCGAGTGTGGTGCTGGAGGTGGGTGAGGAGGGGCGCGTGTGGCAGCGTTGGCTTCAGGAAGGGTCAGGGGTCAGGTCAGGGGTCAGGGTATATGCAGGGTGGGAGACGCCGGGTTACATTGTAGCATCACCACCTGCAGATGTGTAAGGTCACACACACACCTGACTCTTGACACTACCACCACATGTGTGTTTGTATGTGTGTATGTGTGTGTGTGTTTATGTATGCATGTATGTATTAATGTGTGTGTGTGTGTGTGTGTGTGTGTGTGTGATTACTTATGTATCTTACCAATTTTTTTCAGTGTACAGGAAGGAAGTTTTGCATTTGTTGGGGCCTCCCACAAGTTAAACTTTCTCACGTATCGTACAACTTTTTAAACTTGTGTTTGCTGTTCGCATCCACGGTCTCGTAACTCAGTTTACTCCCGTTCAGGTACTACCCGTAGCCTGTACTGTGAGAGAAACTCTCTCTACGTCTTCTATACTAAGTCTCTGTCAGCATTGCACGACGTGTCCTCGGGCTATTCTGTCCTCGCATCGTCCGAGGAGGTGATCACCTGGCGTGATAACGTACAGCCCGTGTGACCAGGCCATCCCCGACCCCCTTCTCTCTACCATAGTGGAGAGATGGGGAGTATACGGCCTCCATCCTTCCCCTGTCGTCCCTCTGTGTTAGGGAAGGTTCAGAGGAGGAGCGTGAGGAAGATGGTACCAGAATTGAGGGTGACCAGCGGAGGCCCCGTACCGCTACCACTATCCATCACCATCACCGCATACCATCATCACTGTATACCATCGTCACCATCAGCTCCTCCACCGTCTTGCCCTCCGCTGGACCTCCTGTGTCAGCTGTTTGTGCTTCTTTGGGCGCGATGACCAAACCCGAGGAGCGTATTCCAGGTTTGGCCTTATGTAGGACGTGAAGAGCTTGCTGAATATTTCTTTTTATCTCTGTACGCGAATGCTATTCTGATCCTCCTTGCCGGGAGACAGTTCGTCTCCTTGATATTCTCCTAATGTCGAAGTCTTGGAAAGATAATAAGTCTTATTGAGGCCTTCTTCCTCTCGGTCCCATCCTTATCACTTGACGTTTTCCTCAAGTTGAATACCATTGATGTTGGCGTGGAGTTTGTTATGGGTCCCCATTGTAGTAAGTCGATGCATTCCTCTTCGCTTTTCACTGCCCTTTAATGGCATCATCTGCAAACACATTCAGGCAGGAAGCTAAACTCTTCAAGACAAGTGATGCAAGAAACTTAAGTAATGTAAGAAAAGCCGTGGTCCCAGAACACACCCCTGCAGGACGCTTGTAAGTGACCTCAGCCCATTTCTAGAGGCCACCCTGAACATGCGTCTTTCGTTCCCTTCCATAAAGGCAATATTGTGTCCGTTGAAATAGTCTGTCCCTCATTCCTGCCTGAAGCTCCACCTTCTGTAACTCAGTTCTCTGAGGCTCGGTGTCATTTTTATTTTTTCTGGTAATCCACCGAGCCTTCTCTTTGTCTCACAACAAAGCTCACTCTCTCTTAGAAATCTGAGAGGTTCGCTATGCATAGCGTCTCCCTAAAACGACACTGTCTCTCATCGAGATGGTTTTTCCTCTACGGGAAGTTATCTGTTTGAATTCTGATTATCTTTTCCAGTACATTGTACAACACAGTTGTTCTTTTTTGCTCTATTGGTAGGGACACCTGGTGTAGCCTTCACCTGAGCGTCGTGTTAGACAGGACACTTTGGTAAATTATTTTTTGTTCTCTTTTGTATATATTGGGTACAGTGCCTCCTTCGCATTATATGTCGCTGGTGTTCGGGATATAGCGTCTTCCACTCTGAAAGCACATTTCAATTATCTTCGTATAATCCTTGCATATCCTTGAGTCATCCTCGTGAGTGCCTCCGAGGCTGATTACCTACCCACACCGTAACAGACAATTTACTCATTATTAATTTATGGACGAGATTTAGACTTTACCCCTCGCCTTGTCCACAGTATTCTTCTTCGAGTTTCTCTCTTCCTCTTATCTTTTTATGCTTGTTTCCCTTTCTCTTATGACTGTTGGCTGGCTGACTGGAGCGCGCCTCCCTTACCTTCCCCCAAAACAAACACCGCGACTCCCCTTAGCCTTCCGTTGAACATGGAGCCTCGCTCTCCCTCTTCCTCAACCTAACCCTCCCAGTTTTAGGGTAATGGTACTTCAGGCTCCTGCAAATTCATCGTACGTTTTACCGAGGCCCTTCCACCACAATGCCTTGGTTCCTGGCTGCTGAACTCCATTTTCCCGGTTGATGTTGCTGCCACAGATATTGTGGAAGTCTGCGTTCTCTCCTGCCATTGTATCTCCTCTTTGAACCTGGTCTCATCTCTGCTCGTTTACTGTCCTCACTTAACGCCTAACCTAACAAGCATGACATGGCCAGTCTCTCTCTCTCTCTCTCTCTCTCTCTCTCTCTCTCTCTCTCTCTCTCTCTCTCTCTCTCTCTCTCTCTCTCTCTCTCCCCCCCCCATTTGGTGTGTGTGTGTCGTGTATGGTTATTCTCGTTATTCTCAAGTGTCCCTACCACTGGGGATGATTGTGACTTGTAGTGAAGATGATGTATTAAGTCCTTGATATTCTAGGGTGTTGATTGACACGCTGCACGGGGAGATGTGCCTTGTATACACACTCTGAACATATGATTACCTTTTGTGGCGACTGTTTGCGTGTTACGGGTATAGAGTTTTATACACTCGCTCGTATTGGTCTGTATCTTAACCTTATATATATATAATTCTAAGGGGAGGATGAACAGCTAGGTTGCCTTTGGACCGACTGCTACGCCCAGAATTCGAACCCGAGCTGACCCTTCCTCTAATCACGATCAGTGACACTGACCACCTCACCACGAAAGTGTGTGTGTATGTGTGTGTGTGTGTGTGTGTGTGTGTGTGTGTGTGTGTGTGTGATTAATGTCTTTGTTCATGTAATGTTGATAACAATACCTACCCCAGCAGTCAGAAACTTGGACTGGCCTGGGTTGGTCATGTGGTGCCACGTATTACACTCGTGTGACAGAGCCGTACCTTGGATGACACGCACGGCGTTACCTGGAGTATGGTACACAGCGTTACCTGAGGTATGGTACACAGCCTTACCTGGGGTATGGTACACAGCGTTACCTGGGGTATGGTACACGGCGTTACCTGTGGTATGGTACACGGCGTTACCTGGGGTATGGTACACGGCGTTACCTGGGGTATGGTACACGGCGTTACCTGGGGTATGGTACACAGCGTTACCTGGGGTATGGTACACGGCGTTACCTGGGGTATGGTACACAACGTTACCTGGGGTATAGTACTCAGCGTTACCTGGGGTATGGTACACAGCGTTACCTGGGGTATAGTACACAGCGTTACCTAGGGTATGGTACACAGCGTTACCTGGGGTATGGTACATAGCGTTACCTGGGGTATGGTACACAGCGTTACCTGGGGTATGGTACACAGCGTTACCTGGGGTATGGTACACAGCGTTACCTAGGGTATGGTACACAGCGTTACCTGGGGTATGGTACATAGCGTTACCTGGGGTATGGTACACAGCGTTACTTGGGGTATGGTACATAGCGTTACCTGGGGTATGGTACACAGCGTTACCTGGGGTATAGTACACAGCGTTACCTAGGGTATGGTACACAGCGTTACCTGGGGTATGGTACATAGCGTTACCTGGGGTATGGTACACAGCGTTACCTGGGGTATGGTACACAGCGTTACCTGGGGTATGGTACACAGCGTTACCTAGGGTATGGTACACAGCGTTACCTGGGGTATGGTACATAGCGTTACCTGGGGTATGGTACACAGCGTTACTTGGGGTATGGTACATAGCGTTACCTGGGGTATGGTACACAGCGTTACCTGGGGTATGGTACATAGCGTTATCTGGGGTATGGTACACAGCGTTACCTGGGGTATGGTACACAACGTTACCTGGGGTATAGTACTCAGCGTTACCTGGGGTATGGTATACAGCGTTACCTGGGGTATGGTACACAGCGTTACCTGGGGTATGGTACACAGCGTTATCTGGGGTATGGTACTCAGCGTTACCTGGAATATGGTACACAGCGTTACCTAGGGTATGGTACACAGCGTTACCTGGGGTATGGTACACAACGTTACCTGGGATATGGTGCACAGCGTTACCTGGGGTATGGTACACAGCGTTACCTGGGGTATGGTACACAACGTTACCTGGGGTATGGTACACAACGTTACCTGGGATATGGTGCACAGCGTTACCTGGGGTATGATACACAACGTTACCTGGGATATGGTAGACAGCGTTACCTGGGGTGTGGTAGACAGCGTTACCTGGGGTATGGTACACAGCGTTACCTGGGGTATGGTATATAGCGTTAGAGAGAGAGAGAGAGAGAGAGAGAGAGAGAGAGAGAGAGAGAGAGAGAGAGAGAGAGAGAGAGAGAGAGAGAGAGAGAGAGAGAGAGAGCTCGCATTACAACTGGGATTGATTTCAGCTGTGTTTGTAGACTCCCCGACTGTACAGAGGTGGTCTTTACCCCAGAGCCAGGATGATGCAGGCAGGAGCCAGCTGACTGTGGCTGGGGTCGTGCGGGGGGCGGGGTGGCGCTGGTGGCTGGTCACACACACACCCTGGCAGCTCACGGGCGCAGCGAGCGGGATAATACCTGCAGGGGCGAGAGATGGAAGCAACCTGGCTCCTGCCTGACGTAGAGACATGCACGTCGTGGCGGTGATAACAAGGTGAGTTGATAAGGCGGAAGGCTCGTCAGCTACACGAAGTGTACACAGATAACATCTCCGTGTGTGTTGACGCCGTACGGGGACGCGCGCGTTGCCTGTGTGTAGATATGTGTTTGCGCTTCGTCCTGGGGCAGGCAGCGTGGCTCTATGCTGGTGGTGGAGTCAGCGTGTTCTGCTGTGAAGGTAACGTGTGGTCTGTGTTGTCAGGGTGTTCAGTTGTCTGTTATTTTTTTCTGTGGTGGTGGTTCATTTGGTCCGCTGATGCTTGATCTGCTGGTCTGGTGGTGGTGGAGCATGGGCTCCACTGGTGATGGTGGTGGTAGTG
This sequence comes from Panulirus ornatus, assembly GCF_036320965.1. NCBI lineage: Eukaryota > Metazoa > Arthropoda > Malacostraca > Decapoda > Palinuridae > Panulirus > Panulirus ornatus. The sequence goes on along the minus strand of NC_092233.1, from coordinate 16,297,072 downwards.
GCACACAGCCACCACTGGTGATGGTGGTAGTAGTGACACATAGCCACCACTGGTGATGGTGGTGGTGATAGTAGTGGCACACAGCCCCACTGGTGGTGGTGATGGTAGTAGTGGCTCACAGCCATCACTGGTGATGGTGGTGGTAGTGGCACACAGCCACCACTGGTCATGGTGGTGGTAGTGGCACACAGCCACCACTGGTCATGGTGGTGGTAGTGGCACACTGGTGATGGTGGTGGTAGTGGCACACAGCCACTACTGGTGGTGGTGGTGGTGTGGTGGTGGTAGTGGCACACAGCCTCCAGCGCGCCAGGATGTTCATGTCCTGCGTGTTGTGTTGTATCAGCGTGGATGGTGTCAGGAATCACGCTCGAGTAACTCTGTTCAGCGTGAAGGTGACAGCCAGTGAGGTACGGGGGTGTGGGGTTGGTGCAGTGAGGTACGGGTGAGAGGGTTGAGGCACAGTGAGGTACGGGGGTTGGTACGGTGAGGTACGGGGTAGTGGGGGGGTGGGGTGGTACAGTGAGGTATGTACTTGGTGAAGACAGACGTATGCCACAGCTCGTGGTATAATACAGGAAAATTGAGCGCGTGGAAGGACGTATTGGACGTGACGCATTGACGCCGCCGAGCGTACGCCAGCGGTGGAGATTACGGTAGTTTGTGGATTGTTTGAGGCGTTGGGGTAGTGGGGGTGGGGGAAGGCCCACTTGCACGCAAGTGGTTGAAGGTCGGAAGCGACGTACCGTCGCAAACGTAAGCCAGAGCGCTGATGTGTGGCTGCACGACGCATGACAGCGCAGCCGTGCCGCCCTCCGCTGACCTGAGACCCTACCTACCAACCCCACACGGTCAGGACAGACGCCAGCTCATCGTACTTATAGGTCGTGCTGGAGGGTCGTACAGTCGTCGTGCTGGAGGGCCATACAGTCGTCGTGCTGGAGGGTCGTACTGCCGTCGTGCTGGAGGGTCGTACAGCCGTCGTGCTGGAGGGTCGTACAGTCGTCGTACCGTCATGTCGTACAGTCGTCGTGTTGGAGGGTCGTACAGTAGTCGTAGCGTCGTGTCGTACAGTCGTGTTGGAGGGTCGTACAGTAGTCGTACCGTCGTGTCGTACAGTCGTCGTGCTGGAGGGTCGTACAGCCGTCGTGCTGGAGGGTCGTACAGTCATCGTACCGTCGTGTCGCACACTCGTCGTGTAGGAGGGTCGTACAGTCGTCGTACCGTCGTGTCGCACACTCGTCGTGTAGGAGGGTCGTACAGTCGTCGTACCGTCGTGTCGTACACTCGTCGTGTAGGAGGGTCGTACAGTCGTCGTGCTGGAGGGCCGTACAGCCGTCGTGCTGGAGGGAGGTGAAGAGGGTTTCACCGCTAGCCACCGGAGTAATGTAGGCGCGAGGATCGGGAGCCGCGAGACAAGGTCGGTGAGATCATTATTATTGAAGGTTTGTTCACGATCCTTGGTGGCGTTCATGTAGGTGTTGTCATGCGGGGGAGGTGCAGGGTACCTATCATCTCTCTCTCTCTCTCTCTCTCTCTCTCTCTCTCTCTCTCTCTCTCTCTCTCTCTCTCTCTCTCTCACCAGACCCTGGCATGCCTACATGCGTCCCTCTCCACTCTGCCACGTACCCGTCACCCTGCCCAGATGTTGGCCGCCGACTGACAAGAGTGTAGGTCTCTGGTGTGTCACCTGGTGGTGTCTGGAAGTGGTCACAAGTGGTCTGCATTACGTGTGTGCTGAGGTCGATGCCCACACACACACACACACACACACACACACACACACACACACACACAGATAGAGAGAGAGAGAGAGAGAGAGAGAGAGAGAGAGAGAGAGAGAGAGAGAGAGAGAGAGAGAGAGATTAACCCATCCAACAAAGGTTGATGATGGCGTGTCACGGGAGCTGTGTTGGTGTTCAAGACCAGCCATGTGTGTGTGTGTGTGTGCGTGTGTGTGTGGTGCAGCTGTGGTTGGTTTAGAGAGGACATGTCTTCAAACCAGGGGCCCGTCATGACGTGTACCACTGGTAGCGCACACACGATAACGTATGGCCGGGAGGGTCGGGGTGTTGGCAGCGTGCAGGGTGAGAGCATGGGTGTTGGCAGAGTATAGGATGTGAGCGTGGATGTTGGCAGCGTGTAGAGTGAGAACATGGGTGTTGGCAGCGTGTAGATTCTGGGCTTTGGTGCCGGCAGCGTGCAGGGTGAGGGCGTGGGGTATTGTGAGCACGGAGGGTGATGGTGTGGGTGTTAGGAGCACTGGGAGGATGAGGGCGTGGGTCATGGCAGGATGAGAGGGTGAGGAACACAAGCTGTGGGAGTGTGGGTGGGTGTGTGGTGGTGGGGGTCGTGGGAAGCAGCCATTGTGGTAGGTGTGGATGCGGACGGCGGCAGCGGAGACTCACGGCCTTGAGGTAACATCGTCGTGAGAATTATGGACTTGCATACCCGAGGAGGAGGGTGGCTTAGTGGAGGATGGGTACGCGAGTGCTGGCCAGGTGGAAGATGGGGACGAGGGTGGTGGCCTGGTGGAAGATGGGGACGAGGGTGGTGGCCTGGTGGAAGATGGGGACGTAGGTGGTGGCCTGGTGGAAGATGGGGACGAGGGTGGTGGCCTGGTGGAAGATGGAGACGTGGGTGGTGGCCTGGTGGAAGATGGGGGTGTGGGTGGAGGGTCGGAAGGTGGCGCGGGTGGCGGCGTAGTGGGGCGGATCTGTGCGTCTCCACAACGGTGGCGCGTGTTCGTCTGTGTCTGGCTAGGCAGGCTGTCACTCGTGCAGTACACCCACAATCAGACGGGCACAGTAGGTTCTGTCTAGCCATCTAGACGGACGGATTGTCTGCTGACCAGTGCAGCTGACCAGCCAGCCTACCCGTCCATCCAAGCAAGCACGTCGACTCCAGTCACATTTTCTCTGACTGTTAGATAGATATGAATAGATAGATAGATAGAAAGATGGTGTCAGAGGGCTGAAGCTGGGTATATGAAGCTGTCAGAGAAAACCACGAAGAGGTCCTTTGGGCTTGGCTGTGAGTATGGGGCTCCGGTTTCGTTACATTGTACATGACAGCTAGTGAGTGGATGTGAGGAGATGAAGCTGTTCTTCGTCTGTCCTTAACTCCACCTTGCTGATACTGAAATATATATATATATATATATATATATATATATATATATATATATATATATATATATATATATATATTTATATATATATATATATATATATATATATATATATATATATATATATATATATATATATATATATATATATATATATATATATACTCCTTTGTATTGCCAAAATAGCTGTTAAGTATTTAGAGTGTAGTGCGTGGCCAGGTATTTTTATTCCACTCTAGTGTCACGGCCACCACCATTATGCTCGCTCACGGGCGGTGGGAGTCCGGGGGTAATGTGGGAGGGGGGGGTTGTGAGGGAGGGGGTGCAGGAACATCGTGTGGGGGGGGGGAGGTAATGAGGGAAGAGAGGGAGGGAAGGAGTTTGAAGGTATTTTTGATTGTAGAAAAGCGTTCTTCTCTGTAATAGGTGAGAGTGAAGTGTGGAAGACCAGTTTGCTGATGCAGGGGGACTTGCTCATGTGGATGAAGAAACGAGGAAAGTAGTCAGGGTAAGCTGGAAGGAAATTAGCAAGAAGGATGGAGGAGGAGAAAGGGGAGAGGGCAGTCCAGACGTTGGTATGGAGGATGGGCCCAAAACCAACTTGGGTGCGAAAAGGTTGCCAAGTAGAGGAAATTGGGGCCATCCACAGCTGCTCCAATGTAAAGTGATTTTAAGTTCACAGCTTAAAACTTTCCTCTTCCTCCTCCTCTCCTTCTTCAAAAGGATTGTTTCTATTTCTTTGTGCCTAGATATATCCTGTTTTTTTAATTTTTATCTATTGGCAATCTAATTGGATGTCAGACGCTGGCGAGGTTTCCATTAGTTAGGAGATAATGAAGAGAATCATGGTAGGGAAAGTATCGTTAAGGAGTCTGGTGGCCAGAATCGAGTACACACGGCGTTTGAGATACGGTTGGGAGAGACGGAGACTAGAAATATTACGAGAGGAGAATGAGTTGAGCACCATGAGTGAGTGAGATCGATTGATACTATAACGTTGTTTATTGAATGTCGAATGGTCCGTCACCAGATCTTTCCCGTTGGCTCATTTGAAATATAGTATATTGAGAGAGTAGCCGTGATTGATGTGTGGTAGGTGTTTTCTATTATTAATACTCGTCGCCTGATTGTTTGTGTATAATACATCAGACCAGCAGTTATAAGGTATCCCCCCCAAGACTAAATTTACCCTACGAAGTGGCAGGGAGTTGGCAATAAGCCAAGGTGGGTGTTGCCAACCCGGGGTCTGTGTTTGGTCCTGTTTATGATACATTCCGCATTCTCTTTGGCCTGAAATCTGCCCAAAATTATTGGATTATTTAGACCTCGTTGGTGGGTTTCAGAATCGTCATCTTGAGGAGTACCAGTAGATGTATCCAGTGTGTCGGGTTCGAGGCGTGTATGTAAGTGGGGACGTTTGGGTGGTTGGGATTGAGGAGGATATTGCAGAGCCAGCGAGTCTAAAGTTGTCTTCCTCTTGTGCTTTGTCTGGCAGGAGGAGGGTCGATGGCTTAGTTTGTTTGTTTGTCGCAGTGCGTGTTGAGGAGGAGTTGCGAGCACCGACTGTCCTCGTCCTCTGTGTGTGTGTGTGTGTGTGTGTGTGATCACCCCTCGACGGTCTGCCTTTCAGCCTCCTTGCTCATATAGTTGCTAATTCGATATAATTCTCGCGTCTTCTTTTTTTGTTTTTCGCCTTAACTTGGATAATTGTTTTGTATATAATCAATCTGAGCCAGATGTGATGGTCGCTGGGTGTTCGCTCACTCTCCCTCCCACCACCACCCTCCCTCCCCCTTGTGCATCTCATCATGTCGGGATCATTGAATATTGAATATCCCCCAAGTGGTTATTGACCGCCGTCGTTTCAGGAGTGTAACTGTTGGTTAGGTGCAGGTGCGCAGTGCGCGGCTGTGTTCAAGTGGGTGTGCGCATGCGAGCGTTGTATGGTTGACTGCAGCAGGTGGCGCGCGAGGGGCTATGGGGCATTGACAGTGGGGGACGCAATTTGCGGTGCATGATGCGGGTGATGTGTTTATGCGCTCGGCAGTGTTAAGTCGTTAAGGGCCGGGTTACGTGTTGGCTGGTGGTGATTACGAGGAGGGGGATCGATGCCATCAGCTGTGTGTATGGGTGAGTAATATTCTAAAGAGTTCAGTCGTTGTTAAGTGGTAAGTCACGGAACTGCGAACGTCTTTATTAACGTGCACGTCCAGCATACGTTCGTCAAGGCCAAACTCTCCTCTTTCAGCGGGTGTAGGTTAACTGTGGGCCTGCCCTACTTACCTACCTACCCTCATAGCGGTAATGTGATGGTGGTAATGTAATGCCATGATTGTCTGATTGCCATGCCTCGTTCCAGTGCTTCATGTAGCTTCCTGTGTTTACTCTGTACCAGTAGTGGTGAACAGAGTTGGGATTCACTTCTGTTGTACTTAACGTGTAACCGTACTACTGGTATTTTCGAGACGTTTCGTGATGGAATGAGTCGTTTTTTTTTTTTTTTCCACTGCTCTTAATGTCGTGTCAACGTTTGTTGTGGTTGAAGCTGACGGTACTGCTTTTCATACTTTCAAATTTTCAGTGTTACACAGTGTTGTTACCCGCGAGCTTCATTTAGGGAGCGATATATGATGTCGTTGGATTTAAAGACCTTTTTTTTTTGTTTTTTTTCACGTGCAGACAGAACATTTCTGCGGTAGTAATGGTTAAGAAGTGAGGAGTTAATCCGTTGTCAGTCACGGAAGATGCATCGCACCCCCATCTACCATTTATCGCCAGGTTAAATTAGGAAGGTACCGTAACGTAATGCAACCTAGCCTAAAATAGCCTAGCATACCGGGGGGGAGAGAGAGAGAGAGAGAGAGAGAGAGAGAGAGAGAGAGAGAGAGAGAGAGAGAGAGAGAGAGAGAGAGTCTTCATGGGATCCTGTTTAGAATGTGCAGCGAGGGAAATTAACCTTCTCGGAAGCCACCTTGGGCCGAAAACTTCTCTCTCTCTCTCTCTCTCTCTCGAGTCTGGATCGTTCAGTCTGCTCACCCCCGACATCCCTGGGCAGGCATTCGAACGCGGGGCTCTGTGATGACGCGAACATACGTGCTTGGCGAAATGCCCGGTGGAGATTACATGAACCGCGCCTTCACTCAAATGTCCCATTGAATGTAAGTAAACCTCTTAAGTACGGCGGCACGACCCTCGAGCACGACCTGTACGACCCCTCACCACGGCGGGGGGGGGGGGGCGCCCCCGCGCGCGCCTTCCTACTGACGGAGGGAAGGAACTCAACACAGTTTTGAAAGTTAAGTGACTTTTCAAGAGAGTGGTGATGAACACACCCCCCGGTGGTGTTTCTGAGTCATGAGAGCAGGTTGTTAATTAGTTCAGCGGGTCCGGATGCTGGTCTGAGAGACTGAAGCTTCATGAACCCCAAGGTCTCTGTCTGTCTCTCCCCTCTGCAGGTCACGGGGCCGAACGCTGGTCTGAGAGACTGAAGCTTCACCCCAAAGCCTCTCTCCCCTCTGCTTTGGACGAGATATTATATTTTTTTTTCACACAAGCTTGAGAGAATTTACTGGATCCTGTTTACATTTCAATAAGTCCATTTATCTCTTTTTACAGATGTCGTGAGATCATCCCATTTAAGAATTTTATTGCAAATTGTCACTCGCCTAATCATGTGTAAAGCCATTTGGTTTTTAAGACAAAAATTGTGATTGTAAGTCCGTAATAATCATAAGCTCTTAAGAATCCCTAAGTCCTTAAGAATCGTAAACCTCTTAAAAATCCCAGAGTCTATAAGAATCATTATCACGAAGAATCGCCTAGTCCATAAGAATCGTAAACATTTTAAGAATCACGAACCTCTTAATTTCCGAGCTCATAAGAATTGTAAGCCTCTAAGAATCACCAAGTCCCTAAGAATCATGAACCTGGAGAATCTCTAGAGTCCATAAGAATCGTGAATCTCTTAACAATCCCCGAGTCTCTAAGAATCATTCATCTCTAAGAATCCCTGAGTCCATAAGAACCACGACCCTTAAGAATCCTTCCTTGAGTCTAAGAATCATGAACCTCAGAGTCGTAGAATCCATACGAATCATGATCTCTTAAGTATCCCGGAGGGTATAAGAATCACGAATCTTTAAGAATCCACAGGTCCATAAGTATCATAAACCTCTAAGAATCTACGAGTTCCTAAGAATCACGAACCTTCTAAGAATCTACAAGTCCCTAAGAATCACGAACCTTCTAAGAATCCACGAGTCTGTAAGAATCACGAACCTTCTAAGAATCTACAAGTCCCTAAGAATCACGAACCTTCTAAGAATCCACGAGTCTGTAAGAATCACGAACCTTCTAAGAATCTACAAGTCCCTAAGAATCACGAACCTTCTAAGAATCCACGAGTGTGTAAGAATCACGAACCTTCTAAGAATCTACAAGTCCCTAAGAATCACGAACCTTCTAAGAATCCACGAGTCTGTAAGAATCACGAACCTTCTAAGAATCTACAAGTCCCTAAGAATCACGAACCTTCTAAGAATCCACGAGTGTGTAAGAATCACGAACCTTCTAAGAATCCACGAGTGTGTAAGAATCACGAACCTTCTAAGAATCCACGAGTCTGTAAGAATCATTCGTTACGAAGTGATTCTTCTAGTACTACAAATCTCCTACCAGAGAGATTCTTAGCAGTACTTACCAGTGATCCTTAGAGACACCGTAAGAATCTCTAGGATCACCTCTCACTTTTTGAATATCTGAGGCGAAGACGAGAGGGAGCCGTTAGGCCCAGAGGTCGGCCTGACTCGCGAATCTCCGGGAATATCTCGCTGAGAATCGTATCAGGTCCTCGAGGAATCTCTCGCGAGACCCTTCATGTTGTACTGGTGAAAGTAGTACCTTGGAGGGGTTAGGCTGCGGCCGCTGGCCCGGCTGGCATGATTGCCATTATCAACCTCCCCGTAGAATGAAGCCGTCGGCCTTGAACACACACACACCCACCTCACCTCACCTCACCCCCATCACCGCTCTCCACCCTCCCTTCTCCCCGCTCAGTGTGTCAGTGGCGCGCGCGCACCCGGCCCGCGCACACATCCACACACACACACGCACACACCCACATACGCTCACGCGGGCAGCCTCTACACCCACAGCATGCGACACACACACACACACACACACACACACACACACTTTTATAGTACGAGTGGTGTATGAATGGAGGAAGATGACTGAGGAGATGAACTGTGCGCGGTGAGCAATGCAGACATTTTAAGAAGTTTTATGATGGACATCGTTGTTCAGATGGTGTGGGTGGGGGTTTACGAGTTTAAAACTCCCTAGTATTAGAAATAAGACAGATTTGCATAATGTGTCATTACACGCAGGCCTCCATGTTGTGCTGGTTAGCATTGCTGACCATGAGTTAGCACAGACTCACCCGGGGTCAGGCCCGCATGGGTTTGAATCCAGGGCGCGGCAGGCGGCCCACACAGCCGGCCAATTCAATCATCCCGGAGTCGATGTATGGATACCTGACTTCGGCTAGTCTGTGTGTGCGTGTGTGTATGTGTGTGTGTGTGTGTGTGTGTGTGTGTGTGTGTATACACATTTAGATAAAGATGCTATACTTATAGGCAAAGTCAGTGTAAATGTAGACAAGGTAGGAGAAAATGCGAAAGTTATCCCTGAATTCACCAGAGGTGATCAGAATGAAAGAGTTGAAGAACATGGTGTGAGGGTATGTCGTCAGGAAAGCCCCCCTCCCCCACCCCCCACCCCCTCACCCAACACCATTACCAATAAGAGAGAATGGGGTTGGAGGTCTTAGCAAGAGATATTAGAAAGATACTAATGGATGTGAACAACCCACACAAGGCTCATGATCCTGATGATGCGTCGCCATATGTGCTGACGTGGTGTGCGGTTGAGAGCCTCCCTCGAAACGCCGTCCGAGATGTCGCAGGAGCGAGGCAGGACGCCAAGGGAGAGTGGAAATGGGCGCGCGTCACACCTACGTAAGAGGAGTAATGGGGGCTGGGAAGAGGCGTTGAATTACCGACCGATCCGCGTGACGGGAGTGGAGAGGAAGGTACCGGAATGGAGGCTGGGAAGAGGCGTTGAATTACCGACCGATCTGCGTGACGGGAGTGGACAGGAAGGTACCGGAGCAGGTAGTAACCAGAGAGCAAATCTTAGCATTCCCTGCGGAGGAGAAATGACCCAAGTGAGAAAGAGCAGCAGCGGGGGAAAGGAGGTCGTATGGAACGGACCTCCGAGATGTCTGTGGTAGAGCGAGCTCTGTTGTGTAGGCAAGAGAGAGAAGGCTGAGCTGGGGTGATTGTCTTCGTCTGGACTACTGGGAAGCAATTATTCGACGCTGTACCGCAAGGGAGGAGGATGAAGAAGCCACATCAGCAGGTACGAGTCGAGGGAAATTTTTTTAAACGAGGGACAGGCGAGCATTTCAGTGGACGGGAACAAACAAACGCCCCTTCGTGAAATGGATTGAGGTCACCAGTGGTGTGCCGCTGGGTAATTTTCTGGGTCCATTACTTTTTCCCTGATGCGTGTAAATGGCTTGGCAGAAGGCACGGACACCTACCTATTGAATGTGTTGGCAGATGATGCATGAGTTATTAGGGAATTGAAAACGACTGGAGGGTTGCCCTTGATGAACGTACGAGGAGACGTAGATAGACAGACCAGGGTCGATCAGAACCATGACTGTGATGAAATTTCGAGTAAACAAGTGATGCGGGTGGGTCGCAGAGACAGAGGTTTCGTACGTGAATGTTACCTTGCAAGAATTTATGGGTGTGGAAGAACTCGGGGAACTCGCCGCCATCGTAACGAACAAGTCGCCAGAATCCCACTGTAGAACAGTTAGCGAGACCGAGACCAACTGTCCTCTACAAATAGTAGGATTGTATTTACGTTCATGAATAAAGGGGGAATATTCAGCGAGCTGTTTACGTCCAACACAAGGCCAAGACCAGAATACGACCTCACAAGTTTGGTCACCGCACCTGAAGAAGCCCAGAGAGACATTAGAGAAGGTCCAGAGGAGGTTTGTTTCGTAATTAAAAAAAAGCTGAGTTATAGATAGGAAAGGCTAGAGGCCTTGAATTTGCCCGGCGTGGATGAGAGAGAAGGGTGAGGGGTGACCTGATCCTAACCTTAAAGATTTAAAACCAGATTTAGTGACGTGGGAAATGAACAGTTCAAAATACGTCGGGTTATACCAGTCAGAGAAAAGAAATATCATGAAATTAAACAGGGAACGAGTTAAGAAAGATGCGAGGAAGTAATATTACGTTGAAATTATAGCGGATGAATGGAACGTAATTGGACAAGGAAATGATGAATGTGGGAGAACGTAGAGAAGTTAAAGATGTTGTATGATAGTGGAGAGTGGTCAAGAGATGGGGACGCAGCAGTATATAAGAACTCCTTCCTCGTACAGTACAAATGAACTCCATCCTCGTACACCAGAGATCATCTTCCTTCACATATATTGCAGATGAACACCCTACCTCGACAGTACAAATGAACGCCCTTGCCGTGTAGATGAACTCCCTCCATGTACAGTATAGGTGAACGCCCTCCCCTTTCAGCACAAATGAACGCCCTCCCCACTCAGCACAAATGAACGCCCTCCCCACACAGCACAAATGAACGCCCTCCCCACACAGCACAAATGAACGCCCTCCCCGTTCCGCACCAATGAACGCCCTCCCCACTCAGCACCAATGAACACCCTCGCCAATAGGTCATCATTACATAAAGAGGCTCGCCAGTGACCACCAACACCATCACACACACACCTCATCATGTTGGGTGACACATTCCCCGGGGCCAGCCTAGCCTCACGTGCCTCCTCCACCTCCTCCACACCCACCTCCTCCTCCTCCTCCTCCTCCTCCTCCTCCTCCTCTTCCTCCTCCTCCACACCCACCCACATCTGGACTACCACCGCCACCTCCACCACCACATTCACACACCCTTCAGCCTGAAACGTGTGTTGGGAGGATCGCGTCACGCTGAGCTACGCCTCCCACCTGCACACACGCGCCACACCTGCACACACGCGCCACACCTGCACACACGCCACACCTGCACACACGCCACACACTGGTCAGAAGGAGGGCGTCTCTCACCTGTGGACAAATCTGTTGTGGTTAATGTCCCGTATTTAGTGAGGAAGCACACGCTACCACCATCCTCGTGTTCAGGCACCTTGGCGGAGGTCCTGTGTACGACTCCTACCACCACCAGTGTGTGTTTGTGTGTGTGTATGTGTCGTTATAGGTACTCCTGGACGTGCATATGGTGTGGTGTGGTGGTCAGACGTCCCGTGGTGTGGTGTGGTGGTGGTACCACATTGGCCAGTGGCATTCTTGGGACTGGTGTGGCAGTGGTATGATGTGGCGGAACTCTAGGAACCCAATTTATCTCGTGTCGTATTCCCAGGAACTTCCTGGTGTTCGTCATGAAATGTGCGCGCGGGGCCGCGCTCTGTGTGGGAATTGTATGTATGTATATTCGGTCGATCGCCATGACTGGGTGATCAAAGAGGAAAGCATACTGTAACCCATTTCGAATGTGAATTAGTTTCTTTTTATTCTGTATTTCCGTAACGGATTGTCACAATGTATCACAGATGTGCGAACAGTGTGTGTGAGGATTAGTATGTTTTGTGTACATATTTGTTGGAGTAGGATTGTCTGTGAGGCGAGCTGCATGTTGGTTGCAGCCTGTCCCACATTACACTACACCCGCCAACGTGTTTTGGAGGTCTTTTACCCCTACAACTGGGTCGGGGAACTTGGTCTAATAATATTACGTATACCTTACTATGGTTTGGGGAGGGCCTTTACCCCCACAGTTGGGTCTGGGACCTTACCATGGTTTGGGAGGTCTTCTACCCCCACAGCTGGATCTGGGACCTTACCTTACTTTACGTATACCTTACCATGGTTTGGGAAGTCTTCTACCTCCACAGCTGGATCTGGGACCTTACCTTACCTTACGTATACCTTACCATGGTTTGGGAGGTCTTCTACCCCCACAGCTGGATCTGGGACCTTACCTTACCTTACGTATACCTTACCATGGTTTGGGAGGTCTTCTGCCTCCAACAGCTGGGTCTGGCACCTTACGTATACCTTACCATGGTTTGGGAGGTCTTCTACCCCCACAGCTGGGTCTGGCACCTTACGTATACCTTACCATGGTTTGGGAGGTCTTCTGCCCCCAACAGCTGGGTCTGGCACCTTACGTATACCTTACCATGGTTTGGGAGGTCTTCTACCCCCCACAGCTGGGTCTAGGAGCAATGTGTCGTGTTTCTCCTCTGGTCTCTCAGGTTGTTGGAGGCGGTGGCCAGTAGGCCTGGACACAGTCCTTATTATTGATGATATTGTTGAAAAGACATCTTGTTCTCGCCGAAGATTCCCTCATTTCGCACGTACTGCTGTTGCTGCGTCATGTGTGTGTGTGTGTGTGTGTGTGTGTGTGTGTGTGTGTGTGTGTGTGTGTGTGTGTGTGTGTTTGCAGTTGTTCATACTGTCTGGGGAGGGGAGTGTTACACTAGTGGGAGACCCCATCTCATGAACATCCTCTGCTGTCATACATCCTCTTAAATTTATGTTTGCTGCATGCATTAATCATGTGTTCAAGTCACTCTCTTCCATTCACTCATAACACTTATGCTGTAAAAGAACTTTATGATATCTTCCTGGACAAGTTTCTTGCTTAAGTCCATGTAAGCATGTCCTCTGGTATTTCTCTCCTCTTGTCTTTCGAGGAATTGCTCACTGTCTACGTCTTCAAACTGGTGTACTAGATGCTTTAGAGGATGTGATCACATCACTTCTCAACTCTTCTCTCTTCCGTGGCTTGTGTGTGTGTGTGTGTGTGTGTGTGTGTGTGTGTGTGTGTGTCTGTGTGTGTGTGTGTGTACGTCCGTCTACTGTAGGAGTGTGGTGTATTGACCCCTAGTATATATGGGGGTGGCGGCCACGGCCGTGTGGAGGGGGTGTGTATTGTGTGGTTATTGTGAGGGCCTCCCCCTCCCCTCCTACCCCTTCCCATTCATCAGTCCCCACCTCCCCCTGGTAGACTCCCCCCCCCCTACATCTCTCACTCCCCAGCCCCAGCCCCACCTCCTTCCCTCACCCACCAGCCGACCACTCCACAGCCCCAGGTCTCCCTTCTCCATCTACCACTACCCAATACCAGGCCCCCATCCTCATCTACCACTCCCTGGTCCTAGCATCCCCCTCTTTCTCCTTCTACCACCTGGCAGCCCCACACCCTCACAACCTCAGTTTCCCCCCTCTGTCTACCCGCTCTCCCTCCCTACCTAGGCTTCCCTTACCACCGCAGACGAGGTCACATGTGACCGCCAAGTGTTGACCCTCCATGGGTAAGTGTAGAGTATGTTCCTCCCCGCCTGTGTCACCCCTAGGGGCATGGCCGTCTGTGCTCCCCCCCCTCATAGTGCCTCTTCCTCATATAGTGCCTCTCCCTCATATAGTGCCTCTCACTTGTAGTGCCTCCTCCCCCCTCCTATAGTGCCCGCTAAACCCTTACGTTTCTTTGCAGATGGCATAGGCACCCATCCACCCAGATCTCCTGCCATACCGAAGTGTTCCACGCTGGACCTGGTCATCTCTTGGGCATAGCGCTGCTTCAAAACCTCCCCCCTGGCTCAGGTGGAGGGAGCCTGGGGAGTGTGTCGTGGTGTCAGTGGGAGTCGTCTGGTAGTTGTGGGTGGGAGTTCGCCATGCCCTGCGTCAGGCAGCACAGTGCCTCCCCGAGAGTCATGTACTTGGCTAGACATGTTCACGTTATGTGCTGACCTGTGACCCCCTCGCTCCCACTTCTGCCTGCCTTCGCCCAGTGTTAACCCCGCGTTGACCTCGCGTTGACTCAACATTAAAGCAACTTGTTTCTTCCGGGGTTAACCCCGCGTTGACCCCCTAGCGTTGACTCGTCGTTAACACCTGTCGTTGATCCAGGGTTAACCCCGCGTTGACCCCAGTGTTGACTCATCGTTAAAACCTGTCGTTGATCCAGGGTTAACCCCGCGTTGACCCCAGTGTTGACTCATCGTTAAAACCTGTCGTTGATCCAGGGTTAACCCCGGGTTGACCTCACGTTGACCCTAGCGTTGACTCATCGTTAAAACCTGTCGTTGATCCAGGGTTAACCCCGCGTTGACCCCAGCGTTGACTCGTCGTTAACACCTGTCGTTGATCCAGGGTTAACCCCGCGTTGACCCCAGTGTTGACTCATCGTTAAAACCTGTCGTTGATCCAGGGTTAACCCCGGGTTGACCTCACGTTGACCCCAGTGTTGACTCATCGTTAAAACCTGTCGTTGATCCAGGGTTAACCCCGCGTTGACCCCAGCGTTGACTCGTCGTTAACACCTGTCGTTGATCCAGGGTTAACCCCGCGTTGACCCCAGTGTTGACTCGTCGTTAAAACCTGTCGTTGATCCAGGGTCAACCCCGCGTTAAACTCCTCGTTTGTCGTCGGGGGGTTTGAGGATGTTAGTGTAATTAGTCGGAGGCACGAGAGTGAGTGAGTTCGGGTCCCGACCGACCAACGTCGGCGGCGGTGGCGGGGACGCTCTCCCCCCCTCCCCCACATCACCCCCCCCCCCCCCCCCCCCCGACACCCTCTCTTCGTCCTCCCTTAGCCCGGCTCTCTTCGTCTTCACGCCCACACCTTCCCCCACACTCATGTTCCTCCTGATGTCTTCTCACTTTCACACTTCGATGCCTCCCTCGCCTTCACTTGGCTTCGTTCATCATCATCATCATCATCTGGTGGTCTACATGAGCAGCATCACTTTCACCATGATGCCCTGGAGCTTTCCCTCCCCGAGTGTGTATGTCACCTTCATCATCTTCCCCCTGGGCGCGCTCTCGTCTCCTCCTTTGACGTTCCTCATTTTCGTCACTTTCCTCTGATATCCCTCACATTCACCCTTGAGCCGCCCTTCCCTCCCTCTCACTATCATCCTGACCACAAGACCCTTATATTCACTTTCACCTATACCGTCTCCCCCTGGCCTTTGGCTTTCACCTTCGTCATGTCTCCCGGTGGGGGAAGACTTCGCTGTGAGGTTGGCGCTTTTCTCTATATTGACCCCTGGTGTCGTGCGCTGGGCTGACGTCATGCCCAGGTAATTACATTCTTCCTGTCCAATGTTGATGATCTTATGTGTGGGGTGGGAGGGTTAATGTACGTGTGTAATCACCTATTTGTACTGTACGGGTGTGAGGGAGGGAGGGAGTGGAGGGGAAGGGAAGGGGGGTACTCTGCCCTCGTGAGCAGGGAGGGTGTGCGTCTCTTGAACATTCTCTGATGCCATTACAAGTGTTGTTTTTTTTTTTTTTGCGTTTGTTTGTTCCCTTGTTTTTAAGTATTCTTTCCTGTGTTCACATTCACGCCGTCATCTTTCACTGTGTTTCGTTCATGTCCCACACTCGCGCGGCAGAGGGACTTCTTTCGTACCCTTAATCACAATTCTCTTCCTTTATTTCCTAGTGTGGTCCCCGGTGGCTGTGTCTGTTCATCCTTGGAAGAACTGTCCACCGTTGGCTTCATCAGACGAGGGTTAACACTCGGAAGGTTGTGTGTGTGTGTGTGTGATCAGGTCACCCCTGCCTGGCCCTTCCTACTTCCATGATGGACATGCATTGGAATCAGACGTCAATAGTCAACATTTTCACGTAGATTATATTGACCATTATTGTTCCTGTATATATATATATATATACACTTGTGTATTATAGTAGCTGACCAGCTTACTTGTATGTTGCATGAGGCAGGTGTGTGTGTGTGTGTGTGACGTGAGCCGTCCGTCACCCACGGGTCATTACCGTGATCTACATAGATGGCCCAGGGTAGATGGGTCGACTCCCCCAGTCTGGGGCAGACTCTTAGTTCCCTCCGTCCCTCTTTCGTCTCTATCCTCCCCTGCCCTCCCTCCCTCCGCACCCTGGGCTCCTCCCGTCCGCTGAACCTTCCCGTCTGGTGTGTAGCTGATACATAGACCCTCCTCCTCCGTCGTCTTGGCTTAAGGTAACATTTTGTCATCACGAAGTAGTTGCCCGTGTCCATCTCAACTCCCAGCCTCCTCGTGAGCAGGTCTTTGCAGGAGGGGGCCCGGTGGGGTGGGTGTTGGAGGGTGAACAGGTCTTCCTCCAAAGTCTTGGGAACTTGTCGTTCTTTCTTTTCCCCCCCGCCCGCCAGACGTATTAATTGGGAGTTTGTGGTGGTGGTGATGGGAAGGGGTGGAGGTAGCCAACAGCAGCTTCGGAGAAGGGGAGACGGGAAGTGGCAGGTGATGGGGAGAGGAGAGGGGAAGTGGCTGCAGACCACCACCACCTGACGGGGGTCGCTCACCTGTGCAGGAACAACCTGGGAACTTTAGGCAGGTGGTTGTTTTGACGGTGGACACAGGATGAGGTGACGAGGTGTCTTTCCATGTGTTGTCGTAAGACTGTGGAGGGGAGGGGTAACACTGCACGTGTTGCCCTAAGGGTTGTAAATTCAGATGACGTTCTTCAAGGCACCAGCAATACACTCCCGAATGTATATGATCGATGCTTTGTTTTGTAAAAGAGAATAATAATGATGATAATAATGATAATAATAATAATAATAATGATAATAATAATAATGATAATAATAATAATAATAATAATGATAATAATAATAATAATAATAATATTATTATTATTATTATTATTATTATTATTATTATTATTATTATTATTATTATTATTGTTATTATTATTATCAATGTGATTTATCATTTATGATTACTTTTAATTAATGTTTATCTTGTGTGCATTAGTCATTGTATGACAAATATATTCGTTATTAGTGATGTATTGATTCATTTGTTGCTTGTTTCTCTGCAGGTGAGTGTTGTCCCGTGGGCCACGAAGGTCAAGGTGAGTTGCCTGCTCACCTAGATGCACCTAGAACCTAGAAACACAGGAAAGTCTTCGTCTTAGAAGTTGAGTACTTAGAAACCTTATGTGTCATGTGGAGTTACTTATGTTGTACGTATAGTTACATGTAAGACTGTACCATTTTATTGTCGTCTGTTATGTAGAACCTCCTTAAGAGGTCTGCCTCCCCCAGCAGGGCAAGAGGTGTCTACCTCCCCCAGCAGGACAAGAGGTGTCTGCCTCCCCAGCAGGGCAAGAGGTGTCTGCCTCCCCCAGCAGGGCAAGAGGTGTCTACCTCCCCCAGCAGGACAAGAGGTGTCTGCCTCCCCCAGCAGGGCAAGAGGTGTCTGCCTCCCCCAGCAGGGCAAGAGGTGTCTGCCTCCCCCAGCAGGGCAAGAGGTGTCTACCTCCCCGAGCAGGACAAGAGGTGTCTGCCTCCCCCAGCAGGGCAAGAAGTGTCTGCCTCCCCCAGCAGGGCAAGAGGTGTCTACCTCCCCCAGCAGGACAAGAGGTGTCTGCCTCCCCCAGCAGGGCAAGAGGTGTCTGCCTTCCCCAACAGGGCAAGAGGTGTCTGCCTCCCCCAGCAGGGCAAGAGGTGTCTGCCTCCCCCAGCAGGGCAAGAGGTGTCTGCCTCCCCCAGCAGGGCAAGAGGTGTCTGCCTCCCCCAGCAGGGCAAGAGGTGTCTGCCTCCCCCAGCAGGGCAAGAGGTGTCTGCCTCCCCCAGCAGGGCAAGAGGTGTCTGCCTCCCCGAGCAGGGTAAGAGGTGTCTACCTCCCCCAGCAGGACAAGAGGTGTCTGCCTCCCCCAGCAGGGCAAGAGGTGTCTGCCTCCCCCAACAGGGCAAGAGGTGTCTGCCTCCCCCAGCAGGGCAAGAGGTGTCTGCCTCCCCCAGCAGGGCAAGAGGTGTCTGCCTCCCCGAGCAGGGCAAGAGGTGTCTACCTCCCCCAGCAGGGCAAGAGGTGTCTGCCTTCCCCAGCAGGGCAGGGGGTCAGCCTCTCCTCCCCAGCAGGGCAGGGGGTCAGCCTCCCCTCCCCAGCAGGGCAGGGGGTCAGCCTCCCCTCCCCAGCGGGACGAGAGGTGTCTGCCTCCCCCAGCAGGGCAGGAGGTGTCTGCCTCCCCCAGCAGGGCAGGGGGTTAGCCTCCCCTCCCCAGCAGGGCAGGGGGGTGCCAGACACTAGGGAGAAGAGGACCATTACCGTGGTGGGTGCCAGTGTTGCGCCTGCCACAGTTTGTAAGGATTCGTTTCATACTGTGGTGTGTGGCAGGTGCCGTGCTGCCTGTACCGTCTCGGGACGCGACGTACCACCACCAACCACCCTGTGGTACAGTAAGGTACAGTAGGTACCACCACCACCACCAACCACCCTGTGGTACAGTAAGGTACAGCAGGTACCACCACCACCAACCACCCTGTGGTACAGTAAGGTACAGTAGGTACCACCACAGTACGTTATCATCACCTGGTTCAGGGAAAAGTATGTGACTTTTGAAATTTTCTTTTTGTTGAAATATTGGATAAGGGTTGACGTGTGTGTGTGTGTTTGTGTGTGAGCAAGTATGGAGGTCTGTTTTGTCAACATGAAGCTTCCCGTTCAGCTTAGCTGGTGGGGCTTCACCTTACGGGTTCAGGAAAGCGTGAGTTGACCAGGGTACGAACCTCCCGCACCACCACGGCTTTTGACGAGCCGGGCCGGGCCGGGCCGGGCCGGGCTGGGCTGGGCCGGACTGGGCCGGGCCAGGCTGGGCTGGGCTGCGCTGCTGGCCGTTTATTGGGCGAGAGACGGCGGTGACCTTTGACCTTCCACTGTGGCCCCGTCATCCAAGGAGCGACTGGCCTACCGACGAAGCCTGCCTGCCTGTCTGTGAGGCCCCGGGCCCGCGCTGTGTAACGGCCGTCACCACCACGCCCGGGGGTACACTGTGCCACCCCTGCTGCTCATCGTGACGGCCCGCCGTGTGGGTGACTTCTCGAATTCCGTGTGAGAAATGAGATGTCGTGAGGGTGATATGTTGCTGTGTGAGGTGGGTCGATCTTGTGAGGGATGGCAGTGTTAAGAGAGGGCGTGGGGTAAGGTAGTGTGGTATGGTAGAGCCGACCAGGGTGTGCTGGTGCGGTGCGATGTGCTGGTATGGTGTGGTGTGCTGGTGCGGTGCGGTGTGGTGTGGTGTGGTGGTGTGCTGGTGTGGTGCGGTGTGGTATGATGTGGTGTGCTGGTGCGGTGTGGTGTGCTTTGGTGCGGTGAGGTGTGGTGTGCTAATGCGGTGTGGTGTGGTGTGCTGGTATGGTGCGGTGTGATGTGGTGCGGTGTGGTGTGGTGTGGTGTGGTGTGATGCTGTGTGGTGTGGTGTTGTGTGGTGTGATGAGATGTGGTGATGAGCGAAGACTGACGACTGGCCGGTGAGGAATTGCGTATCACGGAGGGAGGGAGGGAGGCAGGAGGGAGGCACCAAGAAGGATATAGAAGGGCACCCGGGCCTGAACATATTGAGGGAAGGGAGTGGGGGAGGGAGCACACCTCCCCGGCACACCTCCCTCAGTGTAGTACCCTGGCGTCAGTGTACCAGTTCTGTCTGTCCCCGGCCTGTTACCGTCTGTGGACTAACATTGTCTCAGGCCCATCACCATCAGTGTAGCCAGCACTAGCCCCAGGGTTAGTAGCATCCAGAGCAACAGGTCAGATGGGCAGGTAATGAGGCAATCGGTAGTTAGCCCAGGAGGCAGTGGAAGGGTATGTCTGGGTGGAGGAGGTGGGGGGCCGCTCAGTGGCCAGTCATGACAGCCCACCGGAGCCAACTGCTGTTGGGAACCACTCGTAGGGAAGATGGCCAGTCAGGAGGAGGGGGAGGGAGGGTCGGGTGTAGTCGGATTCACACACACACACACACACACACACACGGGCCGGCCTGCGTACCAGAAATATTCATGGACGCTGTGTTATGCAGATCCCGGCCTGAGTTTTTCATTGACTGTGTGTAGCCGGGATGACGGCGGTTGTTGCTGGTGGGCAGCGAGCTGTGTGTAGTAGTAGTATAGTAGTAGTAGTAGTAGTAGTATAGTAGTAGTAGTAGTAGTAGTAGTAGTAGTAGTATAGTAGTAGTAGTAGTAGTAGTAGTAGTATAGTAGTAGTAGCGGCAGGTGTTGGTGGAGGACGAGGGCGTGCGACACTGCTGCTGTGCTCTGATGTACGGATCGTGTGCACACGATAACCTTATCACGCACGCACGCACGCACACGCACGCACGCACGCACACATACACACACACACACACACACACACACACACACACACACACACACACACACACACACGGGGACATCATTAAGGTAAGCAGAGAAACATGCTAAAAAAAAGGGTGTAAGGAAGAACTTTTATTACAGTATAAGGATGGTGTATGAGCGTTAGAGAGAGGCTGAGGCCATGGTTAATGCTGACAAAATACGTAGATTTAAGTTGTATGATGGTTGAAGGCGTTTAAGACCTGGGCGCCCCACCGTCTAGACAATTAATATTTCAAAAGTTAAAAACTAACTGTAAAACTCCCTCCTTTGTACATGACAAAGAGGTAAGGGAATTATACATGTAGTGTGTGTGTGTGTGTGTGTGTGTGTGTGTGTGTGTGTGTGTGTGTGTGCGGTAATGGTGACACAGGCGGTTTCACACCCAGGTATGTGGATGCAGCACCTCGGTAGCGCGTGTTTGTCACTGCTTACGTAATGTTTTTTTTGTTCTTTCGTGTTTTCTTTATAAGTTTTCTATTTCATGTTTATGTTTTATGGTAGCACTGTGTGTGTGTGTGTGTGTGTGTTACAGGGTGATGTAACGTAGTGTACGTCATCTGCTCTGGATATGCCCTACATATGTATGATAGAGACACTCCCGTGTTGTGAGTGTAAGACATGTGTACAGAGCGTTGCACACCGCAGTGCTGGGCCGTGCCCTCCACCCACCTCCACCTTCTGCTGGTGCCGGGCAGGAGGAGCGGGGTGATGATGGCGTGTTTGGGGCCAAAGCCTCGATCGCTGCAGATGAAGGTGTTTGAGTGAGCGATGGACTGGTTGGTGTCTTTGGCCTAACGTATGGGAGGAAGCTGGCTCCTCAGTGTGTGTGTGTGTGTGGTACGGTGTTCATCCTTGGCTCTGTCGCACTCACGTCCTCCACTCCACGACTCCCACTTTGACCAGGAGGGCGGCAGGGGCGCTGTAACATCATGGCCTGACCCCCTCACACCTCTGTCTAGTAATGTTTCCGGTGTGTCAGAGCTACACCCCTCCTCCTCCTTCCACCTCAGGGTTCCCCCCGCCTCAATTACTGTAAGGTAGGGAGGGGGGAGGGAAAGGCAAGGAGGCTATGGTGTAAGATCCTGTGGGGTTGGCATGACGTGCCACACGGTCTCGTAGCTCTCGAAGTTTGTGGGAGATTATAACCACGTCTGAGCTGTGGTGTTATTTTTATCTCCTCCCACAAAGCGGTTGACCTTTCATCTAACGGTAGACTCCCCCTCTCCAAGGTCAGGGGTGGGAGGCCAGTGTACCAGCAGTGCAGTGCAGTGAGGGTCGACCTTCATAGACTTAACGTTAGTGCGAGGTGTATCGTGTATAATGTCTTGCTGTGTGTGTGTGTGTGTGTGTGTGTGTGTTGTCTTGTATATTGTGTATTGTCTTACTGGAGTTGTATATTATGTGTATTGTTTTACTGGAGTCGTATATTGTCTCTCTGGAGTTGTCTTGTATATTGTCTTATGGTGTTGTATATTGTATTACTGGAGTTGTCTTGTATATTCTCTTGGGGTGTTGTATATTGTATTACTGGAGTTGTCTTGTATATTGTCTTATGATGTTGTATATTGTATTACTGGAGTTGTCTTGTATATTGTCTTATGATGTTGTATATTGTATTACTGGAGTTGTCTTGTATATTGTCTTATGGTGTTGTATATTGTATTACTGGAGTTGTCTTGTATATTGTCTTATGGTGTTGTATATTGTATTACTGGAGTTGTCTTGTATATTGTCTTAAGACATTCGTTACCCTGTATATTGTATATTGTCATACTGGAGTTGTATATTGTGTATTGTCTTATGGTATTGTATATCTTATCATACTGGAGTTACCTTGTATATTGTGTATTGTTTTGAGACGTTAGTTACTATATATATTGTATATTGTCATACTGGAGCTACCTTGTATATTATATAACATAATGTTCACAAGTTCAGACACGGTGAGTCCCAGCGTGGTGGCGTGCCTTCCCCCAGCTTAGCCTGTCGTCCAGCTTTGACCCCACCCAGCTTGGTGGAGTGACGGAGTGTGGCGGATGGTGTGGTAGTGAGGCTGTAGGAGGAGGATGGCTGCTGGGGTGTCAGGAGTGTGTGGCTGGGGTGGCTGAGTGTTACTGTAAGAGGAGGATGGCTGCTGGGGTGTCAGGAGTGTGTGGCTGGGGTGGCTGAGTGTTACTGTAGGAGGAGGATGGCTGCTGGGGTGTCAGGAGTGTGTGGCTAGGGGGGCTGAGGGTTGCTGTAGGAGGAGGATGGCTGCTGGGGTGTCAGGAGTGTGTGGCTAGGGGGGCTGAGGGTTGCTGTAGGAGGAGGATGGCTGCTGGGGTGTCAGGAGTGTGTGGCTGGGGGGGGCTGAGGGTTACTGTAGGAGGAGGATGGCTGCTGGGGTGTCAGGAGTGTGTGGCTGGGGGGGCTGAGGGTTGTGCGTGTGTGCTTGTGTTGGTGTGGCTGGGGGGGCCGGGATGACTCAGTAGCTGCTACATGGTTGGTGCCAAGTTGTGGCCGGCCGGGTGTTGTTACCTTGGCATCCAGGCTAACACACACACACACACACACACACACACACACACACACACACACACACACACACACACACACCCTCTTCGTCTGTCATCTCCCGTGTTGCCTCCACGTGTATGTATGTATTGCCTCGTCTCGCTGCCGAAGCTGGGGCTGGTGAAATGTCTTCCCTGGGGAGTTTTTATTTCCTTCTGTTTGTCCTTGTGTGGTTCTGCGTTTTGTTTGGTTGTGGCTGACGTGATGGCCTGGGGGTTAGGAGCGAGGTGATGGGCCAGCAGTGAGGGGAGCCCAAGGATGGGCTGGGCTGAAGGATTCTAGGTGTGGGTTTTTTTTTGCCGTTGTGCTTCTGATAAAGGTTATTATTGGTGATGTACTGTCACGTGTTACATGCGATTGTCACACTTGTTATCAGGCGTTACAGGGAGCCGTTCTTGGCCTGGCGGATACTTTGAATAGCGGTGATGATAAGCAACCAGTATATATATATCGCTTGATTTTCATTCCTTCCCCAGTCATTAACATACGTACTGCAGGTTAGCACACGACTTATATATGGTGTGGATGGGAGGCAGTGTCGGGGTGGAGCGTGCGTGTGTGTGTGTGTGTGTGTGTGTGTGTGTGTGTGTGTGTGGTTTAAGGGCCACGGGTGTAGTAGGGGAGCTGGGTGATGGAGGGAAGGGTTGGGGGAGGAAGGCAAGAGGAGTGACCTGATATCTTCGTGTGGTGGGTTGGCTGTGTTAACCAAGGCCCGTCGCCACTGGTGAGGATGCATACAAAGCCTTTTTATTGTTTTCGTGTGGGAGATGGAGTGGAGTCACGGGGCGCCCGATAGATAGATGTATGATGGGGCGCCAGGTAAGTAGATGTATGATATCAGGTGGTATTATTCAAGGTTGAATTCTTTAATTGGGAGGGAGATGATGATGATAATGAGGAGGAGGAGGAGGAGGGGATTGGACTCGTGTCTGTGATGAAGAAACCTAACCTTGACCAGGCTGCGCGCGCACTCCCTCCGAGACGTTATCTGCCGTAGAACAAGATAAAACAAAAGTCCCCCCCATGTAATTGGACTCATTTTCCTCACCAGTGAAAACTTAATTAGGGCGATAAATGAATGACTTTGCCGTTGGCTGCTGTGTGACGCAGGATTTTGAAAAGGACACGAGCATTGATGGAAGGTAATGACCTACTCCTCCTCCTCCTCCCTCACCCACCCAACCCACCATCTCATCGATGTGTAGGAGGAGGAGGAGGAGGAGGGAGACCTGCACACTGGTGGGGCTCCACCACGACAACCTTCCTCAGTGTTATAAAACATTTTTACAGTTTGGGACGACGTCCACATTTGACACTTCCACCACACTGTGTGTGTGTGTGTGTACCGCAGCACCAGGGGCCTCCCCCTGGTGGGTGTTGGTGTCCCACGTTTGGCTCCGTTTCTCTTCTTATTATAGAGCGTTGCCAGACCTTTTTTTTTTTCATCACAGCATAATAATAATAATGTTGTTGTTGTCGTTGTTGTTGTTGTGTTGTTGTTGTTGTTCTGGAATAAATCAGAGCCAGAGGCTCACGTGTGGACAGAAGGTAGACAGGGGTATATATAGACAGTGGGGGGTGGGGACACGGGGCGGGCGCAAGAGCACATCCCTCGTTAGAAATGTTTCCGTCCAAATGACGGTGTACGGTAATGCGGGAGGCAGGCCCAGCCTCAGCTACGATCCAGAGGGGAGAGAGAGAGAGAGAGAGAGAGAGAGAGAGAGAGAGAGAGAGAGAGAGAGAGAGAGAGAGAGAATCCTGGCATATCGGAATAGTTCAGTAGGGGAAAAAAGAAAGAAAAAAAAAAAGAGGTGGGGTCGTTGACCGGCGTGGCTGGTGGTGTCGGGTCTGGAGGTGAGCAGGAAGGGTGAAAAATAGCCAGTTCTTGAAGAGCGGCCAGGGCTGCGCTGTGGGCTCTGGAGGACTTTGCGGGGAAGGGGGGGGGGTGGATACAGTGGTGCTCAGGGCTACATGGGGAGGGGGCTACAGTGGTGCTTATGGCTACAGAGATGGGAAGGACACACACACACACACACACACACACACACACACACACACACACACACACACACACACACACACACACATACAAACACACACACACACACACACACACACACACACACACACACACACACACACACACACACACACACACATACAAACACACACACACACACACACACACACACACACACACACACACACACACACACACACTGCCTCGACACGCGAAACCATCGCAACGAATAGTATGCAAATACAGAGGAAACAGGGAATACAGAGAAGACAAAGAGGCCAGTCGTACACAGGACGAGGGGTTGGGGGACCCGCCACACCTACGAGGACCCGCTACACCTTACAATACAATAGGAAAAAAATGGTACCCCACTAGAAACTAGTAGCCAGTGTAAACATATCAGAAACATAACAACAGTTCTTACAGGTTCACACTAGGGAACCATCACGTCATTATGACATACAGAATCATAGGAAATAATAACAACAATGACAATGATGATAATGAACAACACGCATCATTTATCATTCCCAGACACCGAGGGAGGGAGGGAGGAAGGAAGGGAAGGAGGGAGGGAGAGGGAGAGGGAGGGAGGAGAAGAGACAGGGAGAGGGAGGGAAAAATACCAGAGAGGTACCAGCATGACACAACACTCCACACCCACCGTGTATAAATACCATGAGGGGGGGGGGGGGGGGCTGGAGGCCACCCTCCCTCCCCCCACATCAAAAATTCCCACGACCCCCCAACCCTCCCTCTCCACCACCATCACCGCCAAAGCCCAACTCACTTAAAAGGAGAAAAAAAAAATACAGATATAAAACTTCGAAATGCTTCAGACACTTTGGCCAGATACCTGTGTGTGTGTGTGTGTGTGTGTGTGTGTGTGTGTGTATGTGTGTGTGTGTCGTGCGATGGTTGCACGTGCCGGGGCAGACGCTCACTTCCCTGTACGCCCTCTGGTTCCTGGATGTGTTTCACATGTCTGACTTTCCTGTAATCGTGGTCGTGGTGGTGTTGTGTGTGTATACCTCATGTTCACTTTGTCTTCCCTTGGTGCCAGTTTTCCTGTGTTTGTCCCCCACGTTCCCTCCTGACCCGGAGATAATTGGGATGATTCTAAGATAATTGTTGTGTCTGAGGGTATAATTCTGACGGGAGTTTAAGGACCTGAATAGTATGTGCGGGAGCCATGGTAGCAGTGCTCCTGCTGGCCTGGAGATGACCCCCGCCCGCCGCCCCTCAGTGCTCCCTCCCTCCCTCCCTCCTTCCCTTCCTCCCTCCCTCCTTCCCTTCCTCTCTCCCTCCCTCCCTCCCTCCCTCCCCCTCTCCCTCCCTCCCTCCTTCCCTTCCTCTCTCCCTCCCTCCCTCATTCCTTCCCTTCCTCCTTCCCTCCCTCCCTCCCTCCCTCCCCAGCAGGAGAAACGCCCACAAGTCACTGGGGGACAGAATGCTGGTGTTTGACGTGCACTTGGTAAACCCCGGGGTTTGGGGGGGGCGGGACCGTAACGTGCAGTGTATCCGCTAGGAGGGGTATCTGGGGGAGGGGGGGGGGGGACCGGGGACCTCCAGAACCATCGTGCGGTGTAGGTAAGGGAACTGATGAACTGGGACGGGTTTCATGGGGTAGGTGTACTTGGTAGGTGGTAGGGACGAGTCTACATGGTAGGTGGTGATGCAGGTGGTAGGGACTGAGTCTACATGGTAGGTGGTGATGCAGGTGGTAGAGACTGAGTCTACATGGTAGGTGGTGGTGCAGGTGGTAGGGACGAGTCTACATGGTAGGCGGTGATGCAGGTGATAGGGACTGAGTCTGCATGGTAGGGGTGGTGGTGCAGGTGGTAGGGACTGAGTCTGCATGGTAGGTGGTGGTGCAGGTGGTAGGGACTGAGTCTACATGGTAGGGGTGGTGGTGCAAGTGGTAGGGACTGAGTCTGCATGGTAGGTGGTGGTGCAGGTGGTAGGGACTGAGTCTACATGGTAGGGGTGGTGCAAGTGGTAGGAACGAGTCTAAATGGTAGGGGTGGTGGTGCAAGTGGTAGGGACTGAGTCTACATGGTAGGGGTGGTGGTGCAGGTGGTAGGGACTGAGTCTGCATGGTAGGTGGTGGTGCAGGTGGTAGGGACTGAGTCTACATGGTAGGGGTGGTGGTGCAAGTGGTAGGGACTGAGTCTGCATGGTAGGTGGTGGTGCAGGTGGTAGGGACTGAGTCTACATGGTAGGGGTGGTGGTGCAGGTGGTAGGGACGAGTCTAAATGGTAGGGGTGGTGGTGCAAGTGGTAGGGACTGAGTCTACATGGTAGGGGTGGTGGTGCAGGTGGTAGGGACGAGTGTAAATGGTAGGGGTGGTGGTGCAAGTGGTAGGGACGAGTCTACATGGTAGGTGGTAGGGACGAGTCTACATGGTAGATGGTAGTGACAGGTGGAGCGGCAGGTGGTGGGTGGCCGTGGACCGAGACAGCTGTGTTGGTCCTTTGCGCGGCCTGCTGAATCATCACCAGCTGCCCCAACACCCCCACCTCCCCCACCCCCGTCCACACCTGTCAGAGGTGTGTGTGTGTGTGTGTGTGTGTGTGTGTGTGTGTGTGTGTGTATGTATTAAATAGTAAACACATCTGGTATATTCCTCCTGATGGTAGTGGTGGTTGGAAATTAGGACGCGCCCCTCACCTCACCTCACCCGCAACCCCCCACCACTCCACAGGTGCAAGGGTCATGACTTTGTGTGTAGCCACGACACCTGTCGGCAGGTGTGAGGCTATACACTTGCGTCAGCGAGACGTGTGGCGTATACACACCTGACAGGTGTGTAAGATGTACACACCCGTCAGAGGAACGGACGTACGTACGTACGCCAGTGTTTATGCAAACGACAGGGGGCGGGGGGGAGGGGGGAGTGGCGCACTTTGAGGAAGTGGGGTCAGTCGTCTGACGTATGTGTTTGTGTGTGTGTGTGTGTGTGTGTGTGTGTGTGTGTTCTCGGAAGGCTCCAGACACCACTTGATGGTTGTACGACGGTGGGAGCGTCAGGACCGGTGTCACGGACGAGCTAGAGGAAGACTTAAGTCCGTGGCTGGGGTGGTATAATGACTCGTGTCACTTGGTGATGTAAGACCACTGCTACACGAAGACACTGCGGGGGGGAAATAAGTGGAATGCGGCGGGGAAAAATAAGTGGAATATTGTTGAATATTGTGAACCTACAAAGACTGTAAGAATTACGTAGAAAAACAAATTGATTTGTATATAGCATTTATGGATCTGGAGAAGTGTGGAAGGGGTGGAGTGTTATGAAGGGTAAGGAGCGATCACAGAGACTGGAGGTGTGCGAAGATGAAGACTTGGTGGTGAGGTGTGCGAAGATGAAGACTGGGGGTAAGGAATGTATTACGAAGGTGAAGACACTGCTGTAAACCAAGTGAAGGACGAGAAAGACACATCCTCGCACTCATGACTGACACACAACCTTAACCGTCAGCAAACGCCAAAAAAAGAAAAAAAAAAAACAGCAGTTGGTTCTTCCAGCAGGATGGCACGGTGGATCCTGCTGACTTTCAATGTGAGGAAGGGATTCTTGATGCGCTAATTCTCTCGGTGGTAGAATATTGCTGCTGTTCTAACGTCATCCTACAAGGTAGACGAAGTGACGAAGTGACAGTTATGGAGTGATCAAAGCACTTTCACGGTCCATGTTAACGTGATAAATGAACTCAGTTACAGGGAAAGGCTGAAATCTCTGAGGCTGTCTATACTCCCTGGAGAGCAGACGGGAGAGGTGTATCATCATGTATACCTGGCAGATGCTAGAAGGTCTGGTTCCCAACTTACATTAGGAAACCACATCCTACTGGCACGACAGTAGGTGCCATATGTACAAAAAGAGAGAACACCTTAAACATGCGGGGCTCAAGACTCTTCACCACCTTGCCATCTACCATCAGAAACACCATAGGAAACACAGTGGAGGAGTTGTAAGACTGCTAAGGACGAGGAGTTTCAAAGTGTACCAGCTCAGCCAGGCTCTGGCGGCTGCGTTGGCCTGCGGCCTGCGGATTCCAACAGGTTAAGTCGACCAACGACCCAGTCCAGGAGCTAGAGCCTACCCCGGGTTGTGGGGGGGGGGGGCGGGGTACCCACGCTGACTACATCTGACAAGGTTCTGGACAATGTAATGACCGCCGGTGGTGGAAGGTTGTGATCAGATCACCCCTCACTCTTCTCTGCTTCCTGGCGGACATATTTAAGTCCTCTAGCCTTTCCCTTTAACTCATCTCTCTTTTATTGTCGGGCCATCTTGTGTATAGCCTTGCGTTGGACCTCCTCCATTAGCTCTCTCTGCTTCCGTAGGTCCGATGACCAGACTGGAGAACCATATCTCAGTTTTGGACGTACGTAAGACGTAAACAACATGTGGGATATAGCCGTAACTCATCCACTTGGATATATATATATATATATATATATATATATATATATATATATATATATATATATATATATATATATATATATATATTCCAATATTTGCCAGCAGACACTTGGTCTCTTGTAAAGCATTCGTCGCAGGGTGGGACTCTGGTTGCAGATTGCGGGGGAAGATGATGATGTCGCCTTCCAAATCAATCGCACACACATTCCTGCAGCTCATATCAAGCTAAATTAGTGTCACATTGAGGCGTTCTGTCGTAATTGATTTTACAGTTGCTTGGGGTTGAACTTCGTGAAGTTGGTAAACCATTTATTAGACCGACTCTGGAGTCTGTCAAGATCCGTCGTGATCATTGCTTGATCTGCAAACATATTCAAGGTGGAGTCACTACCTTCTGGCGAGTCATTTGCATGGTACACGAAGCGTATTGATCCCAGAACAGAATCCTCCATTGATGACCATAACCCAATATGAGAAGGATCCCTCCCGCTGACATGATAGTAATCCATCTATCGAAGGAGTCTTCTCCTTATTCCTGTTCGTTGGTCCAGCTCCTTCATCAGTCCCGTCTGCCATGAGGTACATCGTCAGATGCTTTTCTGGCAGTCCAGTTACATACATTCCACCCAGCCTTTTGCTGAGCTCACTCTCTCGTAGAAATCGAAAATGGCTTATTACGCATTGCCTCCTTTCCCTGAATGGCGTCTCTCTCTCTCTCTCTCTCTCTCTCTCTCTCTCTCTCTCTCTCTCTCTCTCTCTCTCTCTCTCTCTCTCTCTCTCTCTCTCTCTCTCTCGTGTAGGTAAGCATCCCCTATGGAGGAACTCGCCCATTTGCCTTACTGACCACATCCGTTAGATTAGACAGGTCAGCGACTCTCTTCCGGTCTCCTTCCTTCCTTCTAGGTCGGTATGACGCGGTCCTATTTCCACTCCCTTGGCCCCCTTGCCCCCCTCCTCTCTCTCTCTCTCTCTCTCTCTCTCTCTCTCTCTCTCTCTCTCTCTCTCTCTCTCTCTCTCTCTCTCTCTCCCTAGTGACATACTGAACAACAGTAGATCAAGGGGTTTATATCAAGTGCCTCGTCACGCACCTTCAGGTAAAAAAAAAAAAAAAAAGGAGAGAGAATTTCACCAGGCCCTCCATCTCCATGTGCGAGTCGAGAACCATATTCATATTTATGTTAACGTCTCTCCACACGAGATGTCTCCATGCACTCCTCCTCCGAGGTCTCCTCCCCCATCATTCAGTCTCCCTGGTGTGTAGGTGTGTGTGTGTGTGTGTATTGGCCAGAGTGTCCCCCCCCCCCTCCCACTGTGAAAACACTTATGAACCTCCACCTCACTCCTTGCGACGCCTCCCTCCTCTCCCCCACGCCTCACACACCCCCTTTCATTTTACACAGGTGTGTGTAGAGGTGGGGTGGGTGTGTGTGTATGTGTGTGTGTGGGGAGGGATAGGGACTGACAACCCCACCCCACGCGCCTGGTCAGATGTCACAACACATTGTCAATAGCAGGACACCTGAAAATTCTAAGTTTGTGTCCACTTTTTTGCGTCTAGTCGGTAAAGCTTATTATAAAACTATGTAATGGATGTTGTACTGAAATACAAATTGTAACATCTTGTGTAACATCAAGCCACTAGGGGGGGGGTCTGAGGACGACCCTTGGTGACCCCCCCTTGTAATCATCCTTTTGCGCTGCCGCTCACAGGTTGAGCATTGGGTGCACGATCCATTTCGCCGGGTCACAGGTACAATTTCAGTCCAAGGAGACCTTGGTGTGAACGGTCCCCTCCCCTTGGTGTGAACGGTCACTGAGAACGGCAGAAGACCTGGCCGATCTTCACCTCTTGTGTATTGGCCGGGGAGCCATGTTTCACGGGAGTGTTTGGTACTTGGCCATGTGTGAAGCCTTCACCATTACCTGGTACTTGGCCAAGTGTGAAGCCTTCATCAGTAGCTGGTACTTGGCCAAGTGTGAAGCCCTCATCAGTACCTGGTGCCTGGCCAAGTGTGAAGCCTTCATCAGTAGCTGGTACTTGGCCAAAGTGTGAAGCCTTCATCAGTACCTGGTGCCTGGCCAAGTGTGAAGCCTTCATCAGTAGCTGGTACTTGGCCAAGTGTGAAGCCTTCATCAGTAGCTGGTACTTGGCCAAGTGTGAAGCCTTCATCAGTAGCTGGTACTTGGCCAATTGCGAATCCTTCATCAGTACCTGGTACCTGGCCAAGTGTGAAGCCCTTATCAGTAGCTGGTACTTGGCTAAGTGTGAAACTTCATCAGTACCTGGTACCTGGGATGTGTGAATCTTTCATCAGTTCCTGGTACCTGGCCAAGTTGTAGCCCTCATCAGTACCTGGTACCTGGCCAAGTGTGAAGCCTTCATCAGTACCTGGTACTTGGCCAAATGTGAAGCCCTCATCAGTACCTGGTACGTGGCCAAGTGTGAATCCTTCGTCAGTACCTGGTACTTGGCCTAGTGTGAAGCCTTTATCAGTACCTGGTACTTGGCCAAGTGTGAAACCTTCATCAGTACCTGGTACCTGGGATGTGTATCTTTCATCAGTTCCTGGCACCTGGCCAAGTGTGTAGCCCACATCAGTACCTGGTACTTGGCCAAGTGTGAAGCCTTCATCAGTACCTGGTACTTGGCCTAGTGTGAAGCCTTTATCAGTACCTGGTACGTGGCCAAGTGTGAATCCTTCATCAGTACCTGGTACTTGGCCAAGTATGAAACCTTTATCAGTACCTGGTACTTGGCCAAGTGTGAATCCTTCATCAGTACCTGGTACTTGGCCAAGTATGAAACCTTTATCAGTACCTGGTACTTGGCCAAGTGTGAATCCTTCATCAGTACCTGGTACTTGGCCAAGTATGAAACCTTTATCAGTACCTGGTACTTGGCCAAGTGTGAATCCTTCATGAAATACCTGGTACCTGGCCAAGTGTGGAGCCTTCATCAGTATCTGGTAGCTGGCCAAGTGAGAGGCCCTCATAAGTACCTGGTACCTGGCCAAGTGTGAAGGCCTGGCCCAAGTTGTTGATCAAACAGTTGGTGGCCAGTGTTTGTCATCGCCCTGGACGTATTGCATGGGTTGTGAGTGAGGTTGGCACGTGGGCCTCACCATCAGGTTTAAGCCACTTGTGCAGCCTTCTTGTTCTTGTTGTAGTTGTTGTTGTTTGTTGTTGTTGGCATGGCAGGTAACTTCCGTGTGTATGTGTGTGTGTGTGTGTGTGTTATGTGTGTGTGTGTATGTGTGTGTGTGTGTGTGTGTGTGTGTGTGTGTGTGTGTGTTACTGTGGTGTTGGTGTAGTGTTGTCTTGGTGTGTCACTGTGGTGTTGGTGTAGTGTTGTCATGATGTGTTACTGTGGTGTTGGTGTAGTTTTGTCATGATGTGTTACTGTGGTGTTGGTGTAGTGTTGTCATGGTGTGTTACTGTGGTGTTGGTGTAGTGTTGTCATGATGTGTTACTGTGGCGTTGATGTATTGTCATGATGTGTTACTGTGCTGTTGGTGTAGTGTTGTCATGATGTGTTACTGTGCTGTTGGTGTAGTGTTGTCATGGTTTGTTACTGTTGTGTTGGTGTAATGTTGTCATGATGTGTTACTGTGGTCTTCGTGTAGTGTTGTCTTGGTGTGTTACTGTGGTGATGGTGTAGTGTTGTCATGATGTGTTACTGTGGTGTTGGTGTTGTGTTGTCATTGTATGTTACTGCAGTGTTGGTGTAGTGTTGTCATGATGTGTTACTGTAGTGTTGGTGTAGTGTTGTCATGATGTGTTACTGTAGTGTTGGTGCAGTGTTGTCATGGTGTGTTACTGTGGTGTTGGTGTATTGTTGTCATGATGTGTTACTGTGGTGTTGTAGTGTTGTCATGATGTGTTACTGTAGTGTTGGTGTAGTGTTGTCATGATGTGTTACTGTGGTGTTGGTGTAGTGTTGTCATGATGTGTTACTGTGGTGTTGGTGTAGTGTTGTCATGTTGTGTTACTGTGGTGTTGGTGTAGTGTTGTCATGGTGTGTTACTGTGGTGTTGGTGTAGTGTTGTCATGATGTGTTAGTTGCGTTGGTGTAGTGTTGTAATGGTGTGTTACTGTGGTGTTGGTGTAGTGTTGTCATGATGTGTTACTGTGGTGTTGGTGTAGTGTTTGCATGATGTGTTACTGTGGTGTTGGTGTAGTGTTGTCATGATGTGTTACTGTGGTGTTAGCGTAGTGTTGTCATGATGTGTTACTGTGATGTTGGTGTAGTGTTGTCATGGTATGTTACTGTAGTGCTGGTGTATTGTTGTCATGGTGTGTTGCTGTGGTGTTGGTGTAGTGTTGTCATGGTGTGTTACTGTGGTGTTGGTGTAGTGTTGTCATGATGTGTTACTGTGGTGTTGATGTAGTGTTGTCATGATGTGTTACTGTGGTGTTGGTGTTGTCATGGTGTGTCACTGTGGTGTTGGTGTAGTGTTGTCATGATGTGTTACTGTGGTGTTGGTGTAGTGTTGTCATGGCGTGTTACTGTGTCGTTGGTGTAGTGTTGACATGATGTATTACTTTGGTGTTGGTGTAGTGTTGTCATGGTGTGTTACTGTGGTGTTGGTGTAGTGTTGTCATGGTGTCTCACTGTGGTGTTGGTGTAGTGTTGTTATGATGTGCTACTGTGGTGTTGGTGTAGCGTTGTCATGGTGTGTTACTGTGGTGTTGGTATAGTGTTGTCATGATGTGTTACTGTTGCTTTGGTGTAGTGTTGTAATGGTGTGTTACTGTGGTGGTGGTGTAGTGTTGTCATGGTGTGTTACTGTAGTCTGGTGTAGTGTTGTCATGGTGTGTTACTGTGGTGTTGGTGTAGTGTTGTCATGATGTGTTACTGTGGTTTTGGTGTAGTGTTGTCATGTGTTACTGTGGTGCTGGTTTAGTGTTGTCATAATGTGTTACTGTGGTGCTGGTGTAGTGTTGTCATGGTGTGTTACTGTGGTGCTGGTGTAGTGTTGTCATGGTGTGTTACTGTGGTGTTGGTGTAGTGTTGTCATGATGTGTTACAGTGGTTTTGGTGTAGTGTTGTCATGTGTTACTGTGGTGCTGGTGTAGTGTTGTCATGATGAGTTACTGTGGTGTTGGTGTAGTGTTTTTCATAATGTGTTACTGTGGTTTTGGTGTAGTGTTGTCATGATGTCACTGTGGGTGTCATGAGTGGTAGTGTTGTCATTGAGTGTTACTGTGGTGTTGGGTTAGTGTGTCATGGTGTGTTACGTGGTGTGGTGTAGTGTGTCATGTGTTACTGTGTGTTGGTGTAGTGTTGTCATGATGTGTTACTGTGGTGTTGGTGTAGTGTTGTCATGATGTGTTACTGTGGTGCTGGTGTAGTGTTGTCATGTGTGTACTGTGGTGCTTGGTGTAGTGTTGTCATGATGTGTTACTGTGGTGCTGGTGTAGTGTTGTCATGATGTGTTACTGTGGTGCTGGTGTAGTGTTGTCATGATGTGTTACTGTGGTGTTGGTGTAGTGTTGTCATGATGTGTTACTGTGGTGTTGGTGTAGTGTTGTCATGATGTGTTACTGTGGAGCTGGTGTAGTGTTGTCATGATGTGTTACTGTGGTGCTGGTGTAGTGTTGTCATGGTGTGTTACTGTGGTGTTGGTGTAGTGTTGTCATGATGTGTTACTGTGGTGTTGGTGTAGTGTTGTCATGATGTGTTACTGTGGTGTTGGTGTAGTGTTGTCATGATGTGTTACTGTGGTGTTGGTGTAGTTTTGTCATGGTGTGTTACTGTGGTGTTGTGTAGTGTTGTCATGATGTGTTACTGTAGTGTTGGTGTAGTGTTGTCATGGTGTGTTACTGTGGTGTTGGTGTAGCGTTGTCATGATGTGTTACTGTGATGCTGGTGTAGTGTTGTCATGATGTGTTACTGTGGTGTTGGTGTAGTGTTGTTCATGATGTGTTACTGTGGTTTTGGTGTAGTGTTGTCATGATGTGTTACTGTGGTGTTGGTGTAGTGTTGTCATGATGTGTTACTGTGGTGTTGGTGTAGTGTTGCCATGATGTGTTACTGTGGTTTGGTGTAGTGTTGTCATGATGTGTTACTGTGGTGTTGGTGTAGTGTTGTCATGATGTGTTACTGTGGTGTTGGTGTAGTGTTGTCATGGTGTGTTACTGTGGTGTTGGTGTAGTGTTGTCATGATGTGTTACTGTGGTGTTGGTGTAGTGTTGTCATGGTGTGTTACTGTGGTGTTGGTGTAGTGTTGTCATGGTGTGTTACTGTGGTGTTGGTGTAGTGTTGTCATGATGTGTTACTGTGGTGTTGGTGTAGTGTTGTCATGATGTGTTACTGTGGTGTTGGTGTAGTGTTGTCATGATGTGTTACTGTGGTGTTGGTGTAGTGTTGTCATGATGTGTTACTGTGGTGTTGGTGTAGTGTTGTCATGGTGTGTTACTGTGGTGCTGGTGTAGTGTTGTCATGATGTGTTACTGTGGTGTTGGTGTAGTGTTGTCATGGTGTGTTACTGTGGTGCTGGTGTAGTGTTGTCATGATGTGTTACTGTGGTGTTGGTGTAGTGTTGTCATGATGTGTTACTGTGGTGCTGGTGTAGTGTTGTCATGATGTGTTACTGTGGTGCTGGTGTAGTGTTGTCATGATGTGTTACTGTGGTGCTGGTGTAGTGTTGTCATGATGTGTTACTGTGGTGCTGGTGTAGTGTTGTCATGGTGTAGGTCTGGCTGGATCTGACCCACGTGGCACCTGATTGTCGTCATGGCCTTGACTGTTGACCCCCTCCTCCCCCATCGCTCATGTCTTCCTCTCACTTGATTCTTGTGTCTACCCACACACACACACACACACACACACACACACACACACACACACACACACACACACACACACGCGCGCGTGCGGAGGGAGGCATGAGAGCGCGGGTAGAAACTCCTGGCAGGTAAAAGGC
Source organism: Panulirus ornatus (assembly GCF_036320965.1). Classification (NCBI taxonomy): domain Eukaryota; kingdom Metazoa; phylum Arthropoda; class Malacostraca; order Decapoda; family Palinuridae; genus Panulirus; species Panulirus ornatus. Next base: position 16,260,756 of record NC_092233.1, on the reverse strand, counting down.
GTTGGTTGAGGGTGTGACGTGTGTTAATTACATGTGTGGTGGAGACGTCTTACCCGGAGCCGATCGAGAGGGAGGGGAGGCGAGGCGAGGTGAGGTGAGGTGTGGCATCAATATGCCAGCCACATACTCTGTCAAGTCTGCCCCCTCCCCTCGACCCCACCATCTCCTCCTCCTCCTCCTCCCCCTCACCCCGCTCTCCTCCTCACCGCCTTAACCTCTCGCTCTTTAAACCCTTCACCACGACCACCATGCCACCACGACCCTCCTACCGCAGCCACATATGACCCTTCACCACGACCGGACGACCACGACCCCACCCCCCTCGGGTCACGGGACGTGCGTGACCTTCAACCTGACCCTTATTGGCCTGGTCAGACGTCACGCAACCATGCACCAGGGTCGTGCCAACCCTCGCTCAAGGGTCGTGTTGTCCTGCTCAAGGGGTCTTGCTTAACTCGGGAAGTTAATGGCACGAGGTCGCTATTATTCTTTAGGCTATAGGAAGTGATCGTTCTCCCAGGTACGTATATGTGGGAGTATATGGACGTGCTATATGATGGTCAGCATCGTGTGTTGCTCTGGATATGGGGGCTAGTGTTGGTGGCAGACATACCCAGGCAGGTGGGTGGACATGGGTAGGGGAAGCTAGTGTTGGTGGCAGACATACCCAGGCAGGTGTGTGGACATGGGCAGGGGGAAGCTAGTGGTGGTGGCAGACATACCCAGGCAGGTGGGTGGACATGGGCAGGGGGAAGCTAGTCGTGGTGGTGGCAGACATACCCAGGCAGGTGGGTGGACATGGGCAGGGGGAAGCTAGTGGTGGTGGTGGCAGACATACCGAGACAGTATAATAAGAATGGTCACAAAAGCTGGCTTGAACACCTCATCATAAAAAGATACGTCTTATATCGACATGCATTAAACTGATGTTTGGGCGAGATCTGGCCAAGGTCAGGAGAACAAAAGTGTGTGTGTGTGTGTTTGTGTGTGTAGAGAGAGAGGTGTACTTGCCCTGCATTACTGCCATGCATGGCTGATACAGGCTTTAACAGGGGAGAGCGTGTAGGAGGGAGGGGAGGAACACCGCGCGCTCCCAGCTAGTTAAAGGGAAACGCGCGCTCCCGACATTTAAAGACAATACCTCCATCAGCTGAGGTCGGCAGGCCAAGACAAATACTAGCAGCGGGCACGTCACTCGGAATGTCAATGAGGGTAAGAGTTCCCCCCCGCGTGTCCCCTGGGGGAGGAGGAGTCGGACGCCCGCCCCTCCTCCCGCCGCCGCCGCCGGGGGTGAGTAGAGGGTATCATGCAGTGATGATGTACTTAGCAAGGTTGAGCCTGGCGGAGGGAGGTGGGTGGCGTTACCTGCCTCTCCTGTCCTGGAGGATACAAGTGTGAGAACGTTTACCCAGCCGGCCCGGCGTGGTGGTGTGTGGGAGCGTGTGGCCCACCAGTGTGGTGTGTTGGAGCGTGTGGCCCACCATTGTGGTGTGTGGGAGCGTGTGGCCCACCAGTGTGGTGTGTTGGGGCGTGTGGCCCACCATTGTGGTGTGTGGGAGCGTGTGGCCCATCATAGTGGTGTGTGAGAGCGTGTGGCCCACCAGTGTGGTGTGTTGGGGCGTGTGGCCCACCAGTGTGGTGTGTTGGAACGTGTGGCCCACCAATGTGGTGTGTTGGAGCGTGTGGCCCACCATTGTGGTGTGTTGGAGCGTGTGGCCCACCATTGTGGTGTGTTAGAGCGTGTGGCCCACCATTGTGGTGTGTTGGAGCGTGTGGCCTACCAGTGTGGTGTGTCGGAGCGTGTGGCCCACCACTGACACACCCACCAGGGCAGCACCTCATATCATCACATTGTTCTGGACACGTAGTAAGCTTTGGGACAGCACACTCTGCCACGAGAGTCGAGTTGTGGTGGAGGAAGACATTGTTGGCCCCACCACCACTGTACACAGTGTCAGGTCTGAGGTACAGGAGCAGCGGGTGCCCCATACCCCAGCATGGTAGCCTCTCGTGACACACATACGGTTTGAATCGTGTTGGGCGCCTTCCTCACACACACACACACACACACACACACACACACACACACACACGTCTCCTGGGTGTTATTGTTGTATGAGTATCCCGCCGGTACAGAGGCTTATGTCACCGATAGGATGGCACGGACCCAGGGGCTGGGCCCCTCCTCCCCCAGCAGGATGACACGGACCTAGGGCGGAGCCCTTCTGCCCCAGCAGGATGACACGGACCTAGGGTGGGGCCCTTCTACCCCAGCAGAATGACACGGACCTAGGGCGGGGCCCTTCTACCCCAGCAGGATGACACGGACTAAGGGCGGGGCCCATCTCCCCCAGCAGGATGACACGGACCAAGGGGAGCCCATGTCCCTCGGCGGGATGGTAGGATGAACCGCATCCAGGGGCGGGGCCCATGTCCCCTAGTAGGATGACACGGACTCAGTGCGGGACCCTCCTCCCCCAGCAGGATGACAAGGACCCGAGACCTTCGTCAGGATAAAAGTTTAGTCCTACGTAAGGTTAAGCTCTTCAGTATACTCGTGCTGGCCCGGCTGCCGGAGAGCTCTTGTGAAGCCTTTCAGTACCAGTCTTTGAGACGAGAAGGGCTTAACGGCTGACCTGAGGATCATCCCTGAGGGTTAGTGAGGTCAGAGGTCAAGACGTATTCAAGGGTTCGACTCACCGTCGTGCTCAAGGGTCGTAAGATCGTGCTCGTGGAGGGTGGGGGGGGGGTTAACGATTGTTAGTGTAGTGAAGATAATGACCAGGTTGCTCTCGTTCCTTCGCGGCAGCGGCGGCCTCCAGACACTGCCAGCGGCCCCTCACGACCTTGACCTGAAATTAAACCCGGCTGAGTGTGGCGCGTGTCTGGGGTCAGTCCAAGCTGGGCGACGGGTCTGGCTGGCCCGGGGCAGGACGTGGCCCCCAACACTACCAGCTCCCTCTCACCTCACAGACGTACACCATCAACTGCGTAGTGTGGTAGGGTCAGGACCACGGTGGGAAAAAGTGAACGGCGTCTTGCACCGCCACCTGCTGGTCCAGGTGAGCGTCCTGCTGGTCCAGGTGAGGGTCCTGCTATTCCAGGGCACTCCAGGTGAGGGGCTCTGCTGGTCCAGGGCACTCCAGGTGAGGGTTCTGCTGGTCCAGGACACTCCAGGTGAGGGTCCTGCTGGTCTAGGGCACTCCAGGTGAGGGTCCTGCTGACCCAGGGCACTCCAGGTGAGGGTCCTGCTGGCCCAGGGCACTCCAGGTGAGAGTCCTGCTGGTCCAGGGCACTCCAGGTGAGGGTCCTGCTGGTCCAGGGCACTCCAGGTGAGGGTCCTGCTGCTGGTCCAGGTTGTTCCAGGTGAAGGTCGTGCTGGCTTAGGTGAAGGCTTAGGAGGTGCTTAATGGTCATGATACATTACACAGTAGGTGCTCAGTGGTCATAATACATTATACAAGTTTTAAGACAAAATACCTTTGACACAGATGAAGCATTTCAGTGAGTGTGTGGGTGAAGGGCACATATCTAGGGGCAGGTGGAGGCCAGTGTAGAGCGTACAGTGGCCACAGTAGAGCGACGTAGGAGGGTTACAGGTAGGGCCCGAGTGGGGGGCCCAGGGATCTGAAGAAGTCCCCCTCCCTCTCCCTCCCTCCCGTCAGGGGAGACGGGAGGTGTAGGATACATCAAATACATGAGATATAGTTACAGGACAGTAAGTGATGCTGACACCAACATAGGTAACAGTATCTCTGCCGTGCAAAGTAAGTTTAAGATGTGTCATACCTACACACAGATTACACATACATTGGAATGTGTACTTGGAACAGGATACAGTGTAGCTTACAGTCGTTTAACTCGCTAGCATTGATAGCATTATAAGAGGTGTAAGGTACATGTTGGGAATGCAGTTACAGGATACACTGGCACTAGGCATGCTGTAAACATTTACAGCAATACAGAGAGGGGTCAGGGTACATAATACACCGGATACTGTAGTTACCAGAACGTGCCTGTCCTGCGCATGAATAATACACTATGGGTTTACATAGCTCAGGGCACGGCGAAGGTTGGATACAGTGTCATAATGTCCTCAGGGACATTATACCATCAGTAACCACAAAGTTGTGGACACAGTAAGTAATCCTTGAGGTGTGGAGTCTCTGATCTTGTGGGACGGTCGCTAATATAGTGACCTGGTGTGTGTTGTGTTCATGTTCATCAGGTGCAGAACAAAGTCGGTGTTTGTAATGTTATGGCGGCTTCTCGCGACTTGCTACATGTATGTACATAACCTGTGCCCTGGGTGTGTTACTGACAGTTGCAAGATACACAATACTACATCTACTTGGTCTATCGTAGTCTCTTTTTATGAGGTTTTCTTCCTGGCGCGCAACTGCGCTTTGGGCAGCGCATCGTGTGTGCCTTTTGGTTAGACCAGGTCTGGTCTGGTGTAGGGGCCCCGAGAGCAGACAGCCATGTTTAGCGAGATTATGTACACGGCTGGGGACGCTCATGCCCGGCATGGGAAGATATCCATGCGAATCAAGTTCGTAGGCCACTGTGGCGACGTCAGGGTGGATGGAGGAGTGGAGCGAGAGTGGATATCAAATGGTGTTAGTGGGAGGGTCTGGTCTTCGCAGACCAGGAAGGGAACTCTATGTATTTACGAGTGGGTTACAAAGGGGTCAGTTGAGGTCGGTGTTGAGAGCCGTTAACGGGTCAGTGTTGGCGAGGAGAGAGAGAGAGAGAGAGAGAGAGAGAGAGAGAGAGAGAGAGAGAGAGAGAGAGAGAGAGAGAGAGAGAGAGGATTTGACGATATGGTGATGGTGTGGGAGGCAAGCGTGCAGGCCGGCCCTGCTGTGGTGTGGTGTGTTGGGGGGCGACAGCTGGTTGGTGTCGGTCATGTCTGGGGGGGTCTGTGTGACTGCCAGTGTTTACTGGTGTCTCCCTCATCATCACCCCTACCACAGTAAGTGTGGCCAACTGTGTGGTAATGTGGCCCAGCCATGCCCCCCCCCCCTCCCTCCCCCCTGGTCCTCCTCTCGTTTTCAGTAGCACTGGCAAATATGTCCACTTCAGATTTGATCCTACATTTTCCCACCCTAACAAAGTTGTTATGAATTACCTGTGGCCAGAGGAAAGTTCCTGTTGATTATGTGGTTAAAAAAAAAAAAAATAAATAAAGGTCAGGGTTACAGATATGCACTGCACTCGGTACGTGACTCTCACGCTGCCGGGACCGCGTTGCCGGCCGTACGACCCAGTGTCTGCGCCCGCCCGCCCGCCCGCCAGTCCCCGGCTCTCGCCTCGCCCGCCCGCCCTCCCTCCACCGGCCGAGCCACTGCTGCTTCCCCCCTCCCCCCAACGACTCTATTTATTTACCGCGTATTAGTTCATGATATCTTGATATTCAGGAATACGACGTTACGAATCTATAGAACGGGTTTAATTAAAACTCGGACAATTACCTAAGTTCAGAATATACGCAGTGGAAGTTTATATTACCCGTGATGATGAAAAAAAAACTTCGTTGAACAATATGTCGTTGGGAGATTTTTTACGACCGAGTAATGGCTGCGTGCGTTTGAATAACCTAACCTCCGTCAGCTGACGTGACAGGTTATTATTGTTTTGTTTCTCCTTGTTCCAGTCGTTGATGGCTGATAGGTGTGTGTGTGTGTGTGTGTGTGTGTGTGTGTGTGTGAGCAAGTTGCAGGAGATTTGCTCCGTGTGAGGTGAGTCCGTGGCGTTGTTAGCGACGGTGCAGGCCCGTCCCAGAAACAAACAAATGTGACGTCCGTCGTGTCTTGTTTCTTTGTCCCGCAGCACAGGCGGGCGGGCGGGCGGGGGGGTTGGAGGAGCAGAGCAGCTCAGCGTGGTGGCACGATAGGGGAGGGTGGTGGCTCGGTAGGGGAGGGTGGCAGTTCAGGGTGATGGCACGGTAGGGGTGGATGGCAACCCAGGGTGATGGCACGATAGGGGTGGGTGGCAGCCCAGGGTGATGGCACGGTAGGGGTGGGTGGCAGCCCAGGGTGATGGCACGGTAGGGGTGGGTGGCAGCCCAGGGTGATGGCACGGTAGGGGTGGGTGGCAGCCCAGGGTGGCGGCGCGGTAGGGGAGGGTGGCAGCCCAGGGTGGCGGCGCGGTAGAGGTGGGTGGCAGAAAGGGTGGCGGTGCAGTAGGGGTGGGTGGCAGAAAGGGTGGTGGGCCGGTAGGGGAGGGTGGCAGAAAGGGTGGTGGCGCGGTAGGGGAGGGTGGCAGCCCAGGGTGTTAGCATGGTAGTGGAGGGTTTGATCACGAGTCATAGGCACAGTTAGGGAAGGGTGGCAGATGTTGGCACGGTAGGGTATGGGTGACAGGATGTTGGCACATTGGAGATGATGGCAGCGCAGCGTGTTGGAACATTATTAGTAGAGGAAGACGGGGTGTTGGCACTGTAAGGGAGCGTGTCAGGATGTTGGCACTGTAAGGGAGCGTGTCAGGATGTTGGCACTGTAAGGAAGGATGGCAGGATGTTGGCACAGTAGGGGAGGGTGGCAAGGTCGTGACACACACACACACACACACACACACACACACACACACACACACACACACCCAAGCCGCTCAGTTTTCTGTCAGTCAGGCTGGGTGGTTAGGTCGACTGCTGTAGTACTGTATCTGTCCGTAACTTGATGTTCAACGAAGTACATAATGGTTTATCTGTCCATAACTTAATGTTCAACGAAGTACATAATGGTTTATCTGCCCATAATGTTCAACGAAGTACATAATGGTTTGTGTCCATAACTTAATGTTCAACGAAGTACATAATGGTTTATGTGTCC